>NC_135236.1:273342521-273642521 GCF_051348905.1 Ranitomeya variabilis | reverse complement strand
CTAGATACCACTTCATATAATGACTTGCTGATGAGGGGGGTCATAGATTTGTGTTATACACCATAGCATCTGAAGAGGCAAAATTTAAAGGGAAGGGAGAGAGCAGCCCCCTGAATTGATCATGAGACACGAGTTGCGCCTTGGACACGGCAGCCAAACTGTAGTCACACGTCACAGGTCTGCTGGAAGAAGCAGCGTTAAAAAGCAGATAGGTGAACATACTGCAGGTGATCGTCCCCCATAAGAAGTGGCATATTATTCTCAAGCTCCTGACTGTATAACCACTGCACATAAGTGCTGCAGCCAATCAGTGTCGCCAACAGTACGTCACATGACCACTGAAGACACTCCTAACCCTTTCATTGTAACACAATGCTTTAACTTCAATATGGAACTACTGTTTTTGTTACCATGGCTACTACTAAACAGTAGTTTTGTCTAATCTAGATATTTTGGATTTTTCTGAAATTTTGGTCACGGGCATAAAAATTATGCCCAATTGTCTTTTAAGGGTTACCCTCCCCCTCACTGAGAAGCCTGCAGGTATACAGCAAGCAGCATTGTTTCTTATAAAACGCTGCACTGAGCAAGGAGCAATATGCGCACAATATTGTTCCACGCAGGCAGCAGAGCCCGAGCTGTCACTGGCGAGATGTGGCTGTGTAAGGCAGAGCCTGTTATTCTGGATCTCATTATCTCATCCTGAAACAGATTAAACTCCATGATTCATCACACACCAACATCACGGAGACAAGGCTATTAGGGGAACAAGCAGCTATGCACGCTGCCAGCACGGAAGGTGCGAACACCTAGTGCCACATACAGGCCTGTGCACTGCTTTATGGCAGGCAAAGGGTGCATTTTGTGGCCTTTTTCACCGCTTTGAAATGGAACCAAAGGAGTATATTTGTCACAATTAGCCCTCAGTCACACGTCCTTATTTAAACACATATGTGAAAGAAAGGATACCGATGTCAGTGTTTTGCCTCCGTGTGTCTGCTTTCATCATCAGTGTTTTATCCATTGCGATGTTCGATAGGGACAGCACACACAAGGAGCACGGATGCATCAGTGTTCTGTACTTCACTGATGATAGACTTGTATTGTATGGTCATCCATGCTGACGGAAAAAAACAAACCCACACGTCTCCGTGTGCTTTGCATGGCCAAACAATACATGAAAAATACCATAGATTATGATGGGTACGTGTGGTATCCGTGAAAACAAAAACGGATACAACAGTATTTGCAACATTGATGTCTGAATGAGGCCTTATGCAATGCAAAACTAGCAGGCTCTAATCATTCATGAATGTGAATAGGGTATGTTCACACAAAGCTTTATACAAGCTTTTTTCATGCATATAAGAAGCTCCATTTCACAATGTCAGCAAAAGCTAGGACATTTCAGAAGTCTCATGCACACGCTTGGTTTTTTCCTGACTGAATTTGAGCACTGCGTTTTTTGTAATCTACAGCAGGTCAATTCGTTCAGTGTTTATGCACCATTTTCTCACCTATAAAAAGCAATGAAAGTGCAAAGATGCTGCAAAAAAACAAACTAAGGCTGCTTTCACACTAGCGTCGGTACGGGGCCGTCGTGCTGTATTGGCCCGACGTACCGACGCATACTGTGAAGAAAATGCCCGACGTGGGCAGCGGAAGCAGTCTTAGGACGCTTCCGCTGCCCCATTGCAAGGTCCGGGGAGGAGGGGGCGGAGTTTCGGCCGCGCATGCGCGATCGACAATGGCGGACTCGACGCACAAAAAAACGTTACATGTAACTTTTTTTGTGGCGGCGGTCCTCCAAAACACGACGCAACCATCCCACGACGGTTGTGACGTGTGGCACTGTGTCGCAATGCGTCGCTAATAAATGTCTATGGAAAAAAAACACATCCTGCAGGCAACTTTGCAGGATGTGTTTTTTTCTCCACAACGACGCATTGCGACGTGCAGTGCCCGATGCTAGTGTGAAAGTAGCCTTAACATGTTTATTGCATATTTCGCTTTTTTTTTGTAAATACTAACTTTATTAAACATGCATTGTAAACAAATCTCACATGTAATCTGCGTAATAAAAACAACGCAGCAAAAACTGTATTTTAACACCTTAATGACCGCTAATACGTCTTTTAACTGACCTGAGATATAAGAGAATAGCCTCCCCATACAGGTGACAATCCAGCAGCTGTCGGCTGTACACTATAGCTGACAACTTGCTGTATCAGCCACGATTCAGTGTTTGCACCGTCCATATCTGTTTAACCCCTTAGATGCTGCTGTCAATAATGACTACATCATTATAAATAGTAAACAGAGTGTGGGGTCCTCCTATCTCAATTGGTGCCCTCAGATCATGATTGTGTGGTCCTGATGTTTGCCATGGTAATTCATGACCAATTAGCAGCCTTATGGCCATGTTCACACGTTGCATTTTTTACCGCGGAACCGCAGCGATTTTGCCGCTGCGGGTCCGCTGCAGTTTCCATTGCGTTTACAATAACATGTAAGCCTATGGAAACCGCTGTGCACATGCTGCGGGAAAAACTGCGCAGAAGCATGTCACTTCTTTGTGCGGAACTGCAGCGGTTCTGCACCAAAAGACCTCCATTGTGAGGGTCAAACCCGCAGAAGAAAAAATATCCGCGGGTTTTCTGCGGTTTTGGTGTAGAAACTGCTGCAGGAGGAAGTGCGTGGGCAGAGTGTGACCGTCAGCATGGAGGCATGTATGTGAATGTGTCTGTGTGTGTGTCTGTGTGTGTGTGTGTGTGTGTGTGTGTGTGTGTGTGTGTGTGTGTGTGTGCGCGCCTGTCTGTCTGTGTGTGTGTCTGTGTGTGTCTGTGTGTGTCTGTGTGTGTGCGCGCGCGCGCGCGCGCCTGTCTGTGTGTGTGCGCGCGCGCGCGTGTGTGTGTGTGCGTGCGCGTCTGTGTGTGTGTGCGCGTCTGTCTGTCTGTCTGTGTGTGTGTGCGCGTCTGTCTGTGTCTGTGTGTGTGCGCGTCTGTCTGTGTCTGTGTGTGTGTGTGTGTGTGTGCGCGTCTGTGTGTGTGTGCGCGTGTGTGTGTGCGCGTCTGTCTGTCTGTGTGTGCGCGTCTGTCTGTCTGTCTGTGTGTGTGTGTGTGTGTGTGTGTGTGTGTGTGTGTGTGTGCGCGTCTGTGTGTGTGCGTCTGTCTGTGTGTGTGTGCGCGCGTCTGTCTGTGTGTATGTGTGTGTGTGTGTGCGCGTCTGTCTGTCTGTCTGTGTGTGTGTGTGCGCGTCTGTCTGTCTGTGTGTGCGCGTCTGTCTGTCTGTGCGTGTGCGCGTCTGTCTGTCTGTGTGTGTGTGCGCGTCTGTCTGTCTGTGCGCGCGTCTGTCTGTGTGTGTGTGTGTGTGTGTGTGTGTGTGTGCGTCTGTCTGTCTGTCTGTGTGCGCGCCTGTCTGTCTGTGTGTGCGCCTGTCTGTCTGTCTGTCTGCGCGCCTGTCTGCGTCTGCCTGTGTGCGCGCCTGTCTGTCTGTGTGCGCGCCTGTCTGTCTGTCTGCCTGTGTGCGCGTCTGTCTGCCTGTGTGCGCGTCTGCCTGCCTGTCTGCCTGCCTGCCTGCCTGCCTGTCTGCCTGTCTGCCTGTCTGTCTGCCTGTCTGCCTGTCTGCCTGCCTGTCCCCACGCGACGATAGTGCCACCCAATTGTGCTAAGTCGCCATATGGGATTACTACTCCCATCCGATATTAGGATGGGAGAGTTGTCCCTGTGTCCGGCGACTTAGCACAATTGTCAGTAAAACACATACACATACAATACACGTAACATACATGACAGACATTACATACAACATATAACACAGAGTATATACTCACCATACAGCACACTGGCACGCGAAGCACTCGGTCCCCTAGGGAAAAAGTCCAAAAGAAATAAACCAAATCCATACTCCCTGTCCGCAGAATCCAATAACGAGTGTCCCACGCCGATGGCTTGCTCTCCGGCGATACACTACCAGGAGCGAAGCTCCTAGCAGTGTATCGCGTACTTTACCAGGGTTCAGTGGCTCCGGCGTCTATTTACGGCATTAGAGCTGCGTGTGAACTTTCCCACGCAGCACTGCCGTAAAAAGGGGGAGTACCGGGGTCAATGAACGCCGGTAAATTCTCGCGCATGCGCAGTTACAGACCGACAGGAGCCGGAGCTCCTGTCAGTGTGTTGCTGCAGCCGTGGAGAGCAGACACATCTCCGGATGTGTCTGTTCTCCATGGCAGATCGTCGTGCGACACTCGTTGGATTTCTGCGGACAGGGCCAGGGAGTATGAATTTGGTTTGGTTTTTTTTATTTCTTTTTTCAGGTCGAGGGTCTTCAGATGGATTGAGCGTATAATAAAGGGTTTGTCAAAAAGTGGGTGTCTTTATTTCATTAAAATATTTTTTTCTAGTGTGTTTTTTTTAACCCTTTAATAGGATTAATAATGGATAGGCGTCTTATTGACGCCTCTCCATTATTAACCGGGCTTAATGCCACCTTACAATAGCAAGGTGGCATTAACCCCTCATTACCCCATATCCCACCGCTACACGGGAGTGGGAAGAGAGGGGCTAAGTGTCGGAATTGGCACATCTTTTAGATGCGCCTTTTCTGGGGCGGCTGCGGGCTTCTATTTGTAGCCGGGGGGGGGGCAAATATCCATGGCCCCTTTCCTAGGCTATGAATATAAGCCCACAGCTGTCTGCGTAGCCTTTCTGGCCTAAAAATATAGGGCGACCCTAAGCAATTTTTTTTTTGGGTCCCCCTATATATATTATTTAACCTTTTAATAGGATTAATAATGAATAGGCGTCTTATTGACACCTCTCCATTATTAACCGGGCATAATGCCACCTTACAATAGCAAGGTGGCATTAACCCCTCATTACCCCATATCCCACCGCTACACGGGAGTGGGAAGAGAGGGGTTAAGTGCCGGAATTGGCGCATCTCATTTTGATGTTTTCACAAAATGGAGGATGAAAGAAGAAGGGGTTGGACAAGGAAATGACATCATGTGTTTTTGTTTTTTTTCCCAACTGCAGTTCAAGCGTTGTGTCAAAAACACAGACAATCTGTAGGGAAAAACGCATTAAAAACCGCATCAAAAGACGCACCAAAAACCGCACCTGCGTTTTCTGCCAAGATCTGCGGTTTTTAGTGCAGAAAAATCCGCAGGAGAATCTGCAACGTGTGCACATAGCCTTAGAGTCTGACTGCTGTAGTAATCTGTTCAAAAGTTACCGACATTTAGGTGGTAAAAATTCACATTTTCAGTTCTGTCATACCACTTTGCATTACCGTGTATAATTTTGCCACAAAAAACTGGGAAAACTTAATTACTCGAGTATAAGCCTAGGGTGGGAAATGCAGCAGCTACCGGTAAATGTCAAAAGTAAAAATAGATACCAATAAAAGTAAAATTAATTGAGACATCAGTAGGTTAAGTGTTTTTGAATATCCATATTGAATCAGGAGCCCCATATAATGCTCCATAAAGTTTATGATGGCCCCATAAGATGCTCCATATTAAAATATGCCCCATATAATCCTGCATAAAGGTTAATAATAACCCCATAAGATGCTCCATAGACACATTTGCCCAATATAATGCTGCACAAATGTTGATTATGGCCCCATAGGATGCTCCATAAAGATATTTGTCCCATATAGTCCTGCACAAACCTTGATTATGGCCCCATAAGATGCTCCATACAGACACTTGCCCCATATAATGCTCTACAATCGTTAATTATGGCCCCATAAGATGCTCCCTAAAGATATTTGCCCCATATAGTACTGCAGAAACGTTGATTATGGCTCCATACAGACACTTGCCCCATATAATGCTCCACAATCGTTAATTATGGCCCCATAAGATGCTCCATACAGATACTTGCCCCATATAGTGCTGCACAAACGTTGATTATGGCTCCATACAGACACTTGCCCCATATAGTGCTGCACAAACGTTATGGCCCCATAAGATGCTCCATACAGACACTTGCCCCATTTGCTGTTGCTGCGATAAAAAAAAATAAAAAAATCACAAGCTGACCTCTCCGTCGCTCAGGCCCCTGGCACTTTCAATATTCACCTGACTTCGCTCCGGCACCGCTCTATCTTCAGCATCTTCTGCACTGACGTTCAGGCAGAGGGCGCGCACTAACCACGTCATCGCGAACTCTGACCTGAGCGTCACTGCAGAAGATGCTGAAGATGGAGCGGCGCCCGGAACGGGGAGCAGGAGAATATCGTGCAGCGCTCCCCCCTCCCCATTATACTCACGTGCTCCTGGCGCGGTGCAGTCCCTGGTTCCCCAGAGCCGCAGCTTCTTCCTCTACTGAGCGGTCACCGTTACCGCTCATTACAGTAATGAATATGCGGCTCCACCCCATGGGAGGTGGAGCAGCATATTCATTACTGTAATGAGCGGTACCATGTGACCGCTCAGTACAGGAAGAAGCTGGGGCGATGGGGAGCCTGGGACCGCGCCAGGAGCAGGTGAGTATAATTAGACAGCCCCCGCTCCCCCTCCCCTGCCGACCCCTGGGTATGACTCCAGTATAAGCTGAGAGGGGGACTTTCAGCCCCAAAAAATGGGCTGAAAATCTCGGCTTATACTCGAGTATATACGGTAATTCCTGTAAAGCACCTGAACGGTTAATAAACTACCTGACAGCAGTTTTCAATATGTCAGAGGGTGCTGTTTTTAAAATGGTATCACGTTTGGGGGTTTCGCAATATATGGGACGCCTAAAGTCACTTTTCAAACATGGATAGGTCCCTAAAAAAATAAATGTTGTAAATTTCCTTGAAAAAATGAAAAATTGCTGCTACATTTTTAAACCTCCTAAATGCTAACAAAATAAAATAACATTTTACAAATGGTGCTGATGTAAAGCCGACATGTGGGAAATGTTATTTATTAATGGTTTGCTGTGGTATGACCATCTGGGATAATAAAGGGATAATCATTCAAATTTTGAAAATTGCTAATTTATCATTTTTTCTCAAATTTTTGATATTTTTTATAAATAAACAAAACATATTGACCTAAATTTACCATTATCATAAAGTATAATGAGTCACGAAAAAACAATCTAAAAATCACTGGGATTTGTTGAAGCGTTGCATAGTTCTATATATATATATATATATATATATATATATATATATATATATATATATATATACTGTATTTTCTGGCGTATAAGACTACTTGTATATATATATAAAATATATATATATATATATATATATATATATATATATATATATATATATATATATATATATATATATATATATATATATATATATATATATACACACACACACACACATATACATACATACATATATACATATATATATATATATATATATATATATATATATATATATATATATATATATATATATAGCGCATCGTGATTACTCGCTAATCCCGCCCCCTGCACAGTAGCTCCGCCCCCCACACATTACCACACATAATCCTGCCCCCAACCCCATTATTACACACAATCCCACCCCCACCACATAACCACACAAATCTCGCCCCCCCACCACATAACCACACATAATCCCGCCCCCCCACCACATTACCACACATAATCCCGCCCCCCCACCACATTACCACACATAATCCCGCCCCCACCACATTACCACACATAATCTCGCCCCCCCACCACATAACCACACATAATCCCGCCCCCCCACCACATTACCACACATAATCCCGCCCCCCCACCACATTACCACACATAATCCCGCCCCCACCACATTACCACACATAATCTCGCCCCCCCACCACATAACCACACATAATCCCGCCCCCCCCACCACATTACCACACATAATCCCGCCCCCCCACCACATTACCACACATAATCCCGCCCCCCCACCACATTACCACACATAATCCCGCCCCCACCACATTACCACACATAATCCCGCCCCCCCACCACATTACCACACATAATCCCGCCCCCCCACCACATTACCACACATAATCCCGCCCCCCCACCACATTACCACACATAATCCCGCCCCCCCACCACATTACCACACATAATCTCGCCCCCCCACCACATAACCACACATAATCCCGCCCCCCCACCACATTACCACACATAATCCCGCCCCCCACCACATTACCACACATAATCCCGCCCCCCCACCACATTACCACACATAATCCCGCCCCCACCACATTACCACACATAATCCCGCCCCCACCACATTACCACACACAATCCCGCCCCCCCCACCACATAACACAAAATCCCGCCCCCCACCACATAACCAATTAATTAATTAGATAGCAATGAGCATGCCGAGGGTTAGCTGGCTGGAAACAGCTAGTTACTACATAAAATGACACTGGTCAGATTTTAAAAATTTGGCTCCGTCACTAAGGGGCTAAACTCAGCGTGTAAACAAAGCCTTACCAAAAAACGACCTGCTGTTGTCAAAACATATTTTGAGATATATTTAGATTTTTTTTATGCTGCTAACTAGATTTTAAAAAATATATAATATATATATATATATACACATATATCATTTTGCAGCTTTCATTGACCACGGAGTCTCAAAATAGAATGGTTCTTCCTGTCCTGTAGAGATCACTTCTCAGGAGTGATCTCATCATTACAGATCTATAGGTAACACAGGCTTAGTCATTTACCATACGAGATGATCAGGTCACATCCACACGAGACCCTCCCTGCACAGGTCACGGAGTAAGTCTTGGATCCACTCCCAAGAGCACTAAAACTAAATATAGATATACAAAGAAGATTCCTCACTTAATAACCTCCTCTCCTTAGATTATAGTCTGTTTATATATATTATCCACAATCCAATATATTATAATTCTATACAATATAGCTTGTTATGTGTTCAAAGGATCAGTCTTTCCCCCTCTGCTCCGTCGCTCTCCTGTGGCTCCCTTTAAAAGGAGCTGGTTACCAGGTTTTCCCACCTAGTCCAAGAGCAGCCTAATGCAGAAACTAAAGACCCCGATTCTAGCGATCCATCAGTTACTGGGCTTCTTGCTGTAGTTTTGGTAATCACCTGCTGATAAAACAATGATGTTATAATTTGAGGATTAGTAAACCTGCCTTCACCACTGGTTGTGCGCTGTGTATAGGCAGAAAGCTTCCAAAGAAAGCTGGCAATCAGTGGTGTGTGCAGGGGTATAGGGTTCAGCATTCAGAGAACTGCACGACCGGCAGCAGGTAAAACAGGGATTATAAAATCGACAGCATGCACCCCATTAAATGATACATCGTTGGAATCAAGGCATCTGCCCCTACATCATGATGTTTTCAGATGGGTAGAAAAAAAAACAAACCTTGTAACAGATTACTTCTAAAACTAGCTGCAAAAGAAGCTAACCCCAACTGTTCAGTCTGCATTAACCAGGATTGCCAAGCTCTACACCTTAGCTATTTGCTTCCAAAAGAGGGGGTAAAAAAAAAAATCAGAAAGAAATTATTAAAGAGTATCTGTCGCAAAATTGCCATATAAAAATTATAAAAGAAACATGATAATCATTGTTATTTGCAACTGTAATTTTCTTACAGAAATTTTCATTGACGTACCCTAAATTTTATCTGTCCTGTTTATGAATATTCATTGAGGGTCTACTTGTCCGGCCTTCTTTAAAGACAGAAGTCAGTAGATGATTGGTCAATCATGTGACCACCTGCCTTTTCAGGAGCTACAGTGAATGTTTTGGGTCGGAGTCCTCTCTGCAGACACATGTAAGCCCTTTACACTCATCGGTTCACATTTCTTAAGCAGTTTTATGCCAGGTGCTGTTGCCACACAAAAACGAATATGTAAAATTTGCTTTCACGCTACAATATTGGAAATGGGAGAATATAGTGCACATAACATTCCTTTCAATCACAGGCATTGCAGAAGTATATCTGCAGGCATTACAACATTAGAACGGTAGAAAATTAATGTTAATGCACTCCTCATGTGGGCTTCCTGCATACGGGGTACGGTCACATGGACAGAGGAGCGGTCCAGTGTCTGCAGCTGACAATCACTGCAACCAGCGCTCTCTATACAGGAAGAGGGATTGGGCCCCTAGAAGTTCCTGTACATCCCCCACCCTGCACACCAGCACAGACAGGAAATCAGTACAAGAAAAGACGGGTAAACTCAATCTATGAGGTTTGCTCAGTAACACAGGCGGCATCTCTGAACGCCTCTACATCCCAGCTGCCCAATTATGAGTGACAAATGTCCATGGTACTAGAAATCTGGTGTCTAACCATATATTACCTAAATATAGCAAAGTGCTTACACTATGACACGTACATGTCAGCCTTGTCACAGTCATTACTGAGGTTCTGACATCAGCATAATGCACATTGAAGAAATCATGAGCAAAGCTGACTAGTTTAATATAATATAATAATCTACTAACAGGAGACCTCTCTCACCTTAAAGGGGTTGTACTCTTTAACCCCTTACTGACCTCCACCGTACTAGTACAGCGGAGGTCGCAACTCTTCTTTTGATACGGGCTCTGGCGGTGAGCCCGCATCAAAGCCGGGACATGTCAGCTGTTTTGTACAGCTGACATGTGCCCGCAATAGCGGCAGGTGGAATTGTGATCCACCCGCCACTATTAACTAGTTAAAATTCCGCTGTCAAACTGACAGCGGCATTTATCAAGCACTGTCGGCCGCACAGCTTGAAGTACGCGCATCGCTGACCCCCGTCACTTGATCAGGGGTCATTGGTGCGTTGCCATCACAACCAGAGGTCTCCTCGAGACCTTTATGGTTGTTGATGGCAGATTGCTATGAGTGCCACCCTATGGTCAGCACTCATAGCAATGCTGTAATTCTGCGGCATAGAGGGGATCTGTGCATCACCTCTATGTAGCAGAGGCGATCGCGCTATAGCAGCTTTCTAGCCTCCTATGGAGGCTATTGAAGCATGCCAAAAGTAAAAAAAAAAAAAAATTTAAAATAAATATGAAAAAAAATATATAAAAGTTTAAATCACCCCGCTTTCGCCACATTCAAAATAAAAAAATAAATAAATCAAACCTACACATTTGGTATCACTGCGTTCAGAACCGACCGATCAATAAAAAAAAAGGATTATACCTGATAGCTAAAAGGTGCAGCGAGAAAAAAATTAAAACCGCCAGAATTACGTTTTTTTGGTGGCCGCGACATTGCTTTAAAATGTAATAACGGGCGATCAAAAGAACGTATCTGCACTAAAATGGTATCAATAAAACAGGCAGCTCAGCACGCAAAAAATAAGCCCTCACCTGACCCCAGATCACAAAAAATGGAGACGCTGCGGGTATCGCAAAATGGCACAATTTTTTTTTTTTTTTTTTTTAGCAAAATTTGAATTTTTTCTCAACACTTAGATAAAAAAGAACCTAGACATGTTTAGTGTCTATGAACTCGTTATGACCTGGAGAATCATAATGGCAGGTCAGTTTTAGCATTTAGTGAACCTAGCAAAAAAGCCAAACAAAAAACAAGTGTGGAGTTGCACTTTTTTTTGCTATTTCACCGCACTTGGAATTTTTTTCCGTTTTCTAGTACACGACATGGTAAAACCAATGGTGTCGCTCAAAAGTTCAACTCGTCCCGCAAAAAATAAGCCCTCACATGGCCATATTGATGGAAAAATAAAAAAGTTTTGGCTCTGGGAAGAAGGGGAGCGAAAAATGAAAACGCAAAACCGAAAAAAGCTGGGGTCATGAAGGGGTTAAATTAAATCTCCTCCATATCTACAGCTTGCTATAAAAAAAATTCAAAAAAAAACCCTTTACTCATTTTCCCCAGGTCCACCAGCGAGTTTCAGCCACTGTTCTCAATGTCTGGCACTGGCTGTAGTGCTGTTGACACGTTGAGAAAGCAACAACCAATCCTTGAACTCAACATCTCTGAACAGGAGTCGTTCCATCTACCCAGAATTGCTGCGCTAGAGCCGCTGTTCTCACTGACTGGCTGGATGATGTCAGTGACACAACCAATGCAAGACACTGGGGATAGCAGTGGAGGATAACTGGTAGCCCTGAGTAGCACAAGTACAGCACGGATTGCTATTTTTATAGGATACTGCAGCCAGGGGAGAAATGTAATTGAATGGGAACAGCCTCTTTAAACAGTAATCCAAGAGAGAACCTGGAGAGGAGACAACACACAAATAGGGTCCTATCTGGGTAACTATATAGAAGGATATGCACGATTGCGCTCACCTGGATGGGTTGTGTGCACACAACCACTTATAAGGCTAAAAAGGGATATTCCCATCTCCAAGATCCTAACCCAATATGTAGTAGGTGTAATAATAATAATACCTTTCTGAGCTGGATTATACCTTCATGATTCACTTGTCCCTGATACACTGCAGCTTCCGTGCTTAGATCCTGGAACACAGATGGGTGAGCTGACTTTTTTCTATATTTTTTCTTGAGTATCCATGGTTACAACCACTAGCAACAAGCTAACTGTCACTATATCAGAGGGATAGGATTTTGGTGATGGGAATATCCCTTTAAGGCTGCTGCAGACGCACGAGGAGATAAATGCATAAAACTGGAGAAACAAATGGGTTATTTTGCGCTGTCGTGGAGAAAAAAAATTAAGGATGCCAATCCAATTTCAGGTGGTTTTATTAGTCATTGCGTTTCATCAGAAGAAGTTATATACTTCGAAACGCGATAACGAATAAAACCACCTGAAATTGGATTGGCATCCTTCATTTTTTCTCCACGATAGCACAGAATAACCCATTTGTTTCTCCAGTTCTAAACTTTTTTTGCAACTTTGTAAATCACCATGGGATTTAGTTTCAATCTTATAAAAAAAAATAAAACATTTAAGTGGCTTTCAAAACCTTGCTTTTCTCTAGTATATTTGCCTGCTTTGGGAGCATTGGAGTACATATGCTGGCAGTGAAAGGGTTAGCTCAGCACCAGTGTCTCAACTAAAACAGAGTTCAGGCAGGTCTGCTACACCCGGACTGACCATAGATCTCCCAATCCGAACTTATAGCCACAATATGTGTCTGAGGCTGTAAGGTTCCAGTCAGGAGACCCAGGGTCCATATACAGACCATGAAATACACACTGGTGAGCCAGGAGGCTGTTCTGATAAGTACAACACTTGGATGAGGAGACAGGAGCCTTAACACATGTAGGGATCTCCTGTTTCTCAGGCAATCCCTGCATGTGTTGCGGCTGTTGAACAGCCACGAGACATGCAGCCGCCGGCACTCGGCCATATTTTTCAAACACACCGAGGACACACGGTTAGCACCCAAGCGTGCTTGGATGAGACCTTATCTGAGCACGCTCACTCATCACTAGTGCTGACCCTTTCACTGCCATCATCTGTACTCCAAATGAGTACATTTTCATATCAATGCAGCTTAAGGAAGTCAAATAGACTGGGGAAAAATACATGGTTGAAGAACACTGACATGCAATTTTTTTTCCAGGCATGAAGACAAATCTCTTAATAAAGTGATTTGCAAAGTTTCATAACCATTCTGAAAAATAAAAAGTAAAAGTTTAGTTACTCTTTATATACAGAAAAAAACCTCTAGAATATACCATTCTTTGTGTTAATAGCAAAATGGCGTAAATACATAATAAACAAAACTTCCGTATCTCGTGGTCAAACAAAATGTTACTTTACCCCACCAGTGGCTTATGTCTGCAATGAAAAGAGAAAAAAAAACTGGCCTATCCTTCTATCACGCATTACCTGTTGAAGTAGCGTTGGGAGACCCCCATATAATATAATGTGTATGGGGGCCTTTAGAATCATTTACTTTAAAGCGTAGTTTGCTTAAAAATAAATAAATAAAAAGGGCACTAAAAAAACTAAAAAGATGATCTCTCTCCCATCAGAGTTTATTGCAGTATCACAATATACAGGTAGTTGAAATAACCAACATGTCCACTTTACATGCCCAGCTTTTGGCTTGTTCTGAATATCCTCAATTCCCAACAACTGTCATTATGAAGATCCTGTGTACATACCAATACAGTGGGGAAAAATAAGTATTTGATACACTGCCCACTTTACAAAGAATGGAGAGGTCTTTAATTTTTATCGTAGGTACGCTTCACTGTGAGACAACCATAAAAAAAAAAAAAAAATCACATTGTATGATTTTTACATACCGGTAATTAATTTGCATTTCACTGCATGAAATTGTTTTTAGTGGTCAAAACTGCGTTCAAGTTAATGAATTATCTAGAGACAGCTGTTAACTTTATACCCCACCTTCCTGGGACTGTATCTAGAAAGCCACATGACAGGGATACGTCTAGGCCTTGGCTGTCATATGCTCATCTGAATTTTACTCTCCTAATCCAGGATTTTATTTTATATGATGTGAACATACCTCACTACATTAGTTCCCTGATAGGAGCCATTACTGTGGACACGACCACGTCTCTATCACTCCTGATACCACCATATTGTTACGTTCCCTACCGGCTTTATGCATATTATCCCATGCACAATCTAACCATTTTTAAAATATTCCGCAGATCTACAGCCACTGTTCACTGACCGTATACAAGCCAATTTTTGGGTATGTGCACAATCTCAATTTTCTGCACATACGTGTTTCATAGTGCACTGGGGGTTATTATCTCCATATCTTTCCTACATAGGTATATCTAATTAATATGGGGAAATCCCCGGACTATGTCTAGTATCTAAATTAGTTATGTTCACATTTTACTGATAACCTATTTTTTCCATATATATCCTGCATTTCATAATATTGTGCTGAGCCTCTCTGATTTAAGTGCACTTTTCATGCTAATTCCCTTTACTATGATGTACTGCTAGCTTTCAAGCATAGACACATTGTTTAGCTTGACCCAATCTAAAATTGTTATATTTCATTGTATATACTTTGTTTATTTTGTTCTTTTAATTTTGCCTTATATCTTTTCATTAGTACATTGAGGAAGGTCTATACGACCGAAACGCCTGTATTGTATGTAGTAAATTAAATACCTCTTCACTGCTATCCATTCGGTGTCTGCCAAGCTTTCACACAAATTGTACATGGCTTGGGATCCCACTTGAGCACCACAAAACTTTCAGTTTTGCTAACACTTTTGTCTAACTGCTAGAAAGAGAAAGCGAAAGCGCTCGTGTATATGGCAGGAGTCCGGCGAGACAAAAGCTATCTATTCAGGTAAGGAGTGGCTCAACAATGCCATTGGTCCGAACTATCAATCAAGAGCACAGCACCCACTAGCAAGCAAGAAGCTGAGCGTCTAGGGCACATAGGGCTCCTGAACAGCAAGATAATACATCCCTTTAAGTATAGCTGTGTATCTCTGTTGAGTAAATCATATTATAGTAAAATAATAGAAAGTGTTATACGGACCCATAATAGTTCTCTACCTGGGCAGTTAAAGAGCACAATATACAGAGAAGAGAAGTAGCTGTTAGAGGTACAGAAGAAGCATTTCCACACGGCCCAGGAGGATAAAGAGACAAGAAAATATCAAACTGCACATTGTATATGGAGGGTCCCCCATACATGTTAGGAATTATGCATCAAGAATTTCGTTACACCAAAACATCTGATCCATTGCTAGATGCAAATCAATGGCGAAGTGGCAAGCTAGTCCTGTGAGTCACCTGCATACAGCTTGTGTGAAGTCTCCGTATTACCCACTTCTGTTGGCTCAATAAAATAATCTACTTTAAAGAGAGCCTATCAAGTAAAATAACACAATTAACCTGCAGATATGGGGTTAATTTGCAGTTTAATAGAGTTCTGACTCTGATCATGACCCAGCTGTCAGTCAGTGCGGGGCATGGTTACAGTTCCTGCTCTCTGCACACAAAGTGGTGATAGAAACTGTGCTGTCGCCCTCCCTGACAAAGAGGGAGTGTGCTGGGAGGAATAAAGTTCATTTCCTCCAGGCTGCGGGACTCTCCGTGCTTATTAACTGACAGATTAATAGCGTTATTTTACATGACACTAGCAGCTGATCCACCTGATCCACAGGCAGCCTGTGTCAGACACTGGCTGTATGATTTCAGACAAGTTATGCTTAACTCTGATAGACTTTTGCCTTTCACAGAAAAGCTTACTTTAAAAACTGGTGATGACTATTCAGACAAGCTAGTCCCTGACATACTCTCCCTATACATGCACAGAAGGAGAGACCTGTCCCTCAAGGGGAGCTGGTGGGGAGAAGTGGCCAGAGACTAGTGTGTCCAACTAGACTCCTGTGCAGTATGGTCCCTGATGGTTTTTAAAGCATGTTTTGGGAGTTTTTCCGAAATCCTGGGCTTTTTCAGAGTCAAAAATACCTGGCGTAAAGAAAATCTGTCAGCAGGTTTCTGCCATCTCATCTGAGAGCAGCAGGTTGTAGGCAAAGAGAAGCTGAATCCAATGATGTATCACATATTACTGGGTGCAGCAATTCTGACACAATTAGGCTATGTGTCCACATTCAGTATTTGCGTGCAGAAATTTCTGCAAGGTCTTTGCATCTCTTGGCAGTGAAAATTCCGCAGTGTTTGCATGCATTTTTTTTCCTGTGCATTCAATGGGTCAAAAACGCACAAAGAATTGACATTGTGGATTTAAACGCACAGCAAACCCATGAACTCAGGGTCTCTGAGCGGGGGCATTCCATCTACCCAGAAACGCTGCGCTAGAGCCGCTGTTCTCACTGGCTGCAGCGATGATGTCAGTGACACAACCAATGCATGTCATTCTTGCAGCTGCTAAGTGGGAAGCCAGCAGGCAGAAACACCTGGTCTACCCATAGAGTTCACTACCATCTCTGAATTCCTCATTGCTCTATACACAGCAATGACCAAATGCTTGTGCATACAGTATAGCAAGCACTGAGAGCAATTCCTCTGCAATGCTATGCAGGAAGGAGACTAAATGTCCCCTGTAACTGGGGCTAATCTAGCTGCCTTAGTTACAGGGGAACTCAGCAATTAGTATGTATTAATATGTTAAAATGCCCCCCAATGTTCTTTTAAGACCTTAAATGGGGTCAGGGGACATAATATATGAAATAATTGAGGAAAACAAAGCAATAATAATCAATACAACAAAACTGACACAGCCAGCCCAAATCACTGTTCTAATGCCGGCCGCATAGTTAAAAAAAAAAAAAAAGTATCCAGTTTTCAAAAATAACTTCTACACGAAGTGAAAAGCAATTTAAAATGCTTTGTAGTGGTCATTAAAAATATGCAAAATAGACATGTATCTTTTTTCTTTTTAGACTTTCGCCACACACTATCAGCAAAAAAAATAAATAAATAAAAATGTAAAAAATGAAGTCCCATGTTACGATTAATACTGAAAACGTGCCTGGTCAGTAAGGGGGAAAATAGCCCAGTCCTTGATAATTGGTTAATCTACCATAATTTAAATTATACAAAAAAACACAGTAGAATTATCAAAGAGAAATGTTTCTGAGAGACAATGTTTTTTTGTTTTGTTTTTTAAACTATGACAGACGCTTCGAGGAGAGGACCAAGACAATAGCGGGATCTGCTCTTACTGTTCTCCAGTATATGTGTCAGGGAAGACTAATCCGTCTCTGCCTTGATGCTGCTGATACTATTGGCTGGACCCACTTTCTGCATAATGCACTATAATCTTTATTGCCAGTGTTTACGTACATAATGGCTACATTATTCCGCATTACAGACATTGTCAACACTCACTCAATATATAAATATCCATAAAATCCTTAGGAGTATGTGATCTGGAGTGTGGGAGGAGACAAACAAGGGAAGAACATGCAAACTCCAAGCACACAGTGTCCTAGGGGAGAGAAAACCCAAGACCCCAGCACTACAAGATAATGCTGCTAACCACTGAGCCACCATGCTGCCCTACAACTAATACACAGCTTTTTATATGCCCCAAAAGGTTGAATTAGCTCATTTTTCTTTGTAGGATTATCAGCTCAAATGTGTAGGAATGATACTAAATGCTAATATATAAATCAAGTCTAATAATTTTCTTACATAATATTTCAGCTGCGATAGACATTGTCTGAGCAGTAACTGTACAGCAGGCAGTGAAATGCTAAAAATGGCTGCCCGATTATAACATAATTAAGATTTAAATGCTTCTAATTGCATATAATTAACTGTATATAATGATACTACATTATGTAAAGCTGTCCTCGCTGATATTATGGCATAGCTTAAGTACAACAAAGCTTTGGCTATGTTTGTATATACAGGGCAGTAAATCAAAGAGCCCAAACTAAGGTATGGTCATACATAACATATTTGCTGCGTACTCGCCATAACACATTCACGGTGACAAACACCAAAGAATGTGGAGATTTCTGAAGTTTCTATTGAGCAAATGTTGTGGATAGACTACCAATTTCTCCCTGAAACTGCAGCATAAGCCGACTAGTTTCAGACATCAAATCTGCAAGGCTGGTCAAATTGAATCAATAGAGCTGGATGTGTAGTACCCCGCTGCGTCCATTATGCAGGTGGCGTAGCAGTGCTCCGTAACTGATCACATCCAGCCACCATCAGTACGAGAACTGATAGGTGGGGGTGCCAGGTGTTACACACTACCGATCTGATACTGATGACCTATCCTAAGGCTAGGTCATCAATATAAACTACTGGACAACCTCTTTAATGCACATCTGATAGAAGCACTGGCTGCAAATAGATGTAAACTTAATTTGATCAGTAATTCAAGATTGTCTCCAACCTCCAAATGGCCTAAACGTCACATACACTATTATTACAGAAATCTGAAATGAACCCAAGGTATACAAGGCTGGCCCTACAAACAAAACTGTGCTTATTCACAATCCCTGGGGCAATGGCTGTATCTCCCCGGCTGCTCCCGATTCCTCCTATTGTTTGAGGCACAGACGCCATAACGACAGCGCTGCAGTCAATCAGGTGCTGAAAACATGGGCTGAGCAGAGTTACTCGCTGCAGTGCTGCCAAAGCGACATCGCTCTAGACAGTAACATACTGGACCTGGGGTAAGTGATTAGCAACAAACTGTCTAGGGACACAACTTTCCCGAATGTCCCTTTAAAGAAGGCCTGTCACTAGATTCTACTAGACAGACTGCATCTAATAACAAGTACATCTCTGAGGCAGCATTCACATCCATTTTTCTGTTGGAGGCTTCATCGGAATAAAGTTTTTCAGAAATTCATAAGGAAGCCCCAGACGGAGTGATAAGCAAGGAGGGTGCGGTGAGAACTAACGTAAAGCGTTTAATGGGACACCCTTTTTAAGCATAATATTCGGACAAAGATGGCAGACAAAGGCCTTTAGTTGCCTTTCCGCTGCAATGACCCCTCCACCCCTGTATCTGATCTTTTAGATGCCATATTCGTTATTGACCACAGCATCACATGTTAGAGGGGGTTAACAGACCACTGTCAGAACTGGCAACCTGGCACATTGCATTATGATGCCTGTTACAGTTTGGAGCAAGACACATGGATTCAAAGAGCAGCATTGAGAGAATAGAAGTCATGTAAAGTCTACCTGTGCCTGCATCAGCTTCACACAAACTTTTTTATTTAGTCTTTTAACAAATGACTACAGTAAATATAGCACCCCTCAGGTCAATTACGGGCAACATAAGGATATCTTTTAATAGCGGTGTCTTTGTGAACCAGTAGGACGCCAACAAAGCAGGTCTGTGTCTTGAATGCCACACAAGACAATGCCGCCGTGCGCAGGTTGTGCATCCCCCACTTTACAATGTATACACTCAGACTACAATTATTTATTACATGATGAACCTATTGTAAACATTCACCAAGTCTGGAAAAGCACAGATCTGCCCGCAGAATGTACACATATCCAGCGTTGTTGACCCAATCAAGCGTCTGTTCACCATAGGACAATACAAGCTTCTCTGTGGTTTTGCGCTGACAATCATTAGGAATCATACGGACAGAACAAACTACACACGCACACGATATAACAAGTGTTGCCTATTTGTAGTATGGTAATTGTGCAGCCACTTTAAATGGACAGTATACTTTGTTACAAATCAATTTAGAGGAGTTAGGCTATGTTCACACGCTGCGGGTTTTGCTGCGGACCCGCAGCTGTTTTGCAGCTGCGGGTCCGCATCCTTTTTCCATGTAGGTTACAGTACAATGTAACCTAATGGAAAACAAAACCCGCTGTGCCGACGATCCTTTTTTTCTGTGGAAAATCCGCGCGGATTTTCTGCAGAAAAAAAGAAGGACCATGTCACTTCTTGGTGCAGAATCGCAGCGATTCTGCACCCATCGGAATGCATTGAACCGCTAACTTCCCGCATGGGGCTGTGCCCACGTTGCGGGAAGTTAAGCGGAAAATGTGCCGATGGTACCCGGGGTGGAGGAGAGGAGACTCTCCTCCAGGCCCTGGGAACCATATTTGGGTGTAAAAAAAAAGAATTAAAATAAAAAATAATGCTATACTCACCTCTCAGCGCTGCCCGCGGCGTCCGGTCTCAGTTGCTGTGCCGAACAGGACCTGTGGTGACGTCGCGGTCACATGACCGTGATGACGCCGCGGTCACATGACCGTGACTTCACGAAGGTCCTTGTCGGCACAGCCGCTTGCAGCGCCGGGGAGATCGCGACGTCAGAGGGTGAGTATAGCCAATTTTTATTATTTTTTACATTACTATTGATGCTGCATATTGCTGCATATGCAGCATCAATAGTACAGCAGTAATCCCGCAGCGGAAACCGCGGAACAAACCGCGATAAATCTGCAGGGATAACCGCAGCGGTTTTGCCCTGCAGATTTTCAATTCCGCTGCGGGATTAACCCGCAGAGGAACCCGCAGCGTGTGAACGTGGCCTTAGACTCTCCATCCACAATGTTTAAAGTTTTCCGTATATAATATTCAATGGAAGACCACGCCATTAGTTGCAGTGCTAATACATTAGATTACACTGGCTGTGATTTGCATACTGAAGCAATCTCATTCTTAAAATGGGAACCTGACAACTGATTCATGCTGCCAAAACCAAGGGCAGCATAAAAGACAATGGCTGCGTTATTGAGGCAGGTGCATCTCACCATAAACCACAGCAGCGCTTTAAAGGAAAAATATATATTTTTCCAAGCCACCCAAGAATTACAAGCCCAACAGACTGTGCCCGATACCGTCACTTTGCCCCAGTCCCCCGGCCTGCCTTTCTATGTATGCTTTCTCTGCATAGAGCACAGTGTCTCAGTGTACAGTAATATCACTTATCAATGGTTGAATTAATATAACATTTAATTTGAAGCTGCTCTCGCAATAGTCTGGGGTGTGGTGGGGAACTTTGATTTTCCAAGTCTATTCTCTCTCTAATCATGCAAGTACATTCCTATGGGCAACAATGATTTGTGAGAACAACATTGTGAGAAGCACATCAGACAAGATTGTGCATTCCCAGGGAAGGGGGAACATTGCTCTGATGTGTGATATTTGCAAACAGCCAGCGGTGACGTCACTCTTGCACATCATGTCGCCCACACCCACAGGGGCGTTACTTGCATGATTAGAAGTTGGATTAGTCCTGGGTAATTAATGCCCTCCCCCCACACCTTCAATTAATAAACAGCTAATTTGCATAGCGTGAGCAGAGATTTAAAGTGAATTTTATATTAATTAAGCAACTGCTAAGCAATAAAAAGGAACTTGTTAGAATGCAGGGAAAGGTTCCAATACATACATGGTGGCGGTTTGGGGGGGACCATTAGGGCAGCTGTCATTTTCCTTTAAGTACAGTTTATAGAAACTCATGTAAAAATCAAGATGCTAGTGAAATTAAACACTATAAATGAATCCTAGATCCAATGTTAGCCATTTTTAATATATTTATGATATGAGGACTATGTCCAGACTATGTACCTTACAATACATGTAGGATGAATTTATAGGGCCTTGAAGTGGTCACAGCATGAGTAAAAACATGTATATTTTGATCATGCTTAAACCATCTTAAAACTGTGGGTGGAGGCTGAAGAGCATTTCCTCCATTCCTTTGTGGTTACTTTAGCATTGAAGAGTTAATTTTGAAGCTTACAGAAACAGCAATTTCCTCTACAATGCTAGTAGAATTAGAGCTGAAGCAGTTCTACCAGAATCTTCCAGAAGTCAAATAGGTTACCATTATTTATAGCTGCTATTATACAGCCATATAAAAGGGAACTAACAAGAAATGTAACTGCCTATAAAGAATACATACATACATAAAGACAAAGCCAGGCAATACAAATACAGATTAGAGGAAGTGAAAGAGCAATTAAGAGTTATAGGCCTAGAACAGGGTAGAGATGGTAGAAGACAGAGTGTGCTAGACGGTGAGGCAGGATTCACAGGTCCGAGGAAACCGGACCGTGCTCAGATTGGAATGTCCAGCCTCATCGCCGGGTGTCCTGACCCAAGGTGGCTGGCTCATATGCATAAATGAAGCCGGTCACTCAGATTTGGAGACCTCAGAGTCGGGCCAGGTACTCTGATCAGAGCCAAGTCCATGTACACGGATAGTAAAACTGGCTTCAGATTTGCACAATTTCTACTACAACTCGTGGGCGCATACATTACACGGTCGCTAAACTCCAAACACTGTGTTCACAGATACCAAACATCTCACCTACAGTGAAAGCCTTTACAATACAGTTTAGAACTGTGGGATACAAACGGAAACATTTCTTTCTGGAACTGAAACATTCCCAGTGTAATCTCACTTACTGTAAATAAGCCAGCACAATTGGGACATTAATGTATATACACCCGAAGAAGTATTCATGCTATGTATACATTCTCCCTTCATTGGTCCATGTCACAGAAATTCTTGACCTTGCTGTGCGATAGGAGGAAGAGACCTCCTCCGTTCAAGACCCGCAGGAAATTCATAAGCATGCACAATAGGGGCCCATATTCCAAAATCTACTGCCACACCAACCCTGACAAACAGCCAGAACTTGGAGTTAATGAGAGAAGAAGAAAAGCAATTGATAGGAAAATGTTCATCTGGCAGAGGTGGTCTTGTCAGGTCAGACGTACCACCTATATTTGGCAAGCAGGAGCAATTTTTCATGCAAAACAACTTTATAATGGAGAGGTTTTTGGACAGAGACAAAATATTGATATTTACCCTTTATACACCACCACATTGGATGGGAAACAGCCACCAGATTGTGAAATGCAGACTTTTAGCTACTTCAATTTCGTTTGTTTTTTAGGAATCCACCAAATTGTTAATTTAGATAATTTAGCTACTTCAAAAGTTTCTACTAAATTTGTTTTGTTTATTTCATCCTCTTTGTCTGCACGGTCTCACTCACTGTTTTGGCTGAAGATGTAACATCACATCACCGCTGCAGCCAGTCACTGAGCTCAGCAGCTCTGCCGATGTTGATAGCACAAGCTGTTGAGCTCAGGGATTGGGTGAAGCAGTGACATCTGAGTGCTGAGTGTTATTTTATATGAGTGCGATAGTAGTGACCACTTTTTTAAATGCAGAAGCCCCTTTCAGGTACCACTGCAACGTTTGTTTTATTTCACTATCTTTTAGATATCAGTAATGTACAATGCCAGGAAGAAAAAAAAAAGTTTACATGCAAGATCCTTGTCATGATTTCACTTCTTAAAAGTGCACACAAAATCAAAAAATCAAAAACTGTAATAGCAAAACTGGCTTAGTTGCCCAAAGCAACCAATCAAACCTCAACTTTTACTTCGCACACTGTGCTGGTAAAATGAAAGCTGCATTCTGATTGGTTGCTATGGGAAACTAAACTAGTTTTGCTATTAGACATTTTTTGATTATCTTCCCCAGTGAGTCAGAAGAAGCTTAAAAAGGGAAGAGAAATCCTGTGCCTTGACTCTGCTAAATAAGGGGGTTTCGATGATTGCTGTAGCTAGAGATCTGGGAGTGTCGGGAGAGTCAATTTACCAACTGAAGCGGTCGGCCGTGTCATTGCCTCCTGTGATGGTACCGCAGAGGAAGTCAGGTTCTGGCACACCAAGGACTGATAAGTAGTGATGAGCGAATAGCTTCGGATAACTCCTTATCCGACTAGCTATAGCGCTTCCAGAATAGCTGCCTCGGTAACCCGGATATCAGCTGCATGTGTCGCGGCTGTGTGACAGTCACAACACGTGCATGGAGAGCCTGTGTGTTGGGCTCTCTCAGCCGCGACACATGAAGATACGGCGCCGAACAGCTGATTATCAGGAGCGCTCCAGGTGTCCAGGTATCCGAGGCAGCTATTCAGTTAGCTATAGCTATTCGGATAAGGAGTTATCCTAAGCTATTCGCTCATCACTACTGATAAACTTTGGAAGTGTGAAGTCCTTCTACAACCATTGTTGAATTAAAAAAAGTCCCCTACACTTCTCCAGAACACCACAACTAGGACAATTTGTCATCGCCTGCTAAAGGACCTGGACCTACCAAGGCCACTGCTCACAGCAGCAATGAAGAAGAACGGGCTTGCCTTTTGTAAGAAATATCAAGATTGGACATCTGAAAAGTGGAAGGAAGTGATGTTCGAGTACCGCATCACGGCATGACCCAAAACATACGCTTAAGGCTACTTTCACACTAGCGTCGTGCACTGCACATCGCAATGCGTCGTTGTGGAGAAAAAACGCATCCTGCAAAGTTGTCTGCAGGATGCGTTTTTTCTCCATAGACTTTTATTAGCGACGCAGTGCCACACGTTGCAACCGTCATGCAACGGTTGCGTCATGTTTTGGCGCACCGCCGCCACAAAAAAAGTTAGATGTAACTTTTTTTGTGCGTCGGGACCGCCATTTTCGACCGTGCATGCGTGGCCGAAACTCCGCCCCCTCCTCCCCGGACCTTGCAATGGGGCAGTGGAAGCGTCGTAAGACTGCTTCCGCTGCACGTCGGGCATTTTCTTCACAGTATGCGTCGGTACGTCGGGCCGACGCAGCGCGACGGCCCCGTACCGACGCTAGTGTGAAAGTAGCCTAAGATTGTTAAACACCCCGTAGGTGTCAGGTGCCTTGGATGGAAGCACGGGCAGCACATGTTTGTAATTCCTTCCCAAGAATGTAAATAGGAAAGAAATCAGTTACCGTATATTAAAGTTTTGGAAGAATAGGAGCATAATTTTTGGGTCATTCATCAGTGTGATTACTTTATGCAAGATGGAGCTCCTGCCACAAAACCAATTGCCGTGACAGTTTCTCAAGGAACATAACATTAATATTTTAGAGTGGCCAGGTAATTCCCCTGACATTAACCACATAGAAAATGTCTGGGGTTTCGTTGAACTTGTAAAGATTTTTTTTTGCCAGCATTGTAGAGTACATGCATTAAAATACTTACTGGTTGCCATTTCCAGTGCTGCTCTGGCCCTCTCCTGGATCATGTGATCGCAGCTGTGACTAGATGGCTAACGTTCGCATCTTCTGTGTGACCAGAAGGCAACTAAAGGACTCATTCACTACTTGAACAACCCCTTCTCATTCCCCATGTTTGGCCCAGCTAAAATTAAAAAGCTTATATTCGCCTCCGATGCCGTTCCAGCGGTGTAGGTACTCGCGTTCCTGAAGCTCACGTGAGCTCTGGAGTCACTGTCCCGCCGTCACACATACAAGTAATTAACAGGAAGGGATCGGCCTGCCGCAACTCTCACTGTTAATTATCTATATATTTGAAGGAAGGGACAGTGACACCAATGCTAACTGGGCGCCGGGCTCCAGTGTCATAAAAACCACAAGTGAGCCCTAGAAACGCGAGTGCCAACACTGCTGGAAGAGCGCTGGCACGGGAGGTCTAATTGTTATTATTTTATTGGGACTAAACACTTAGATTGAGAAAGGGTTGTCCTCATAGTGGATAACCCCTTTAACATTGCACCTGTATTAGAGCAGAACGAGGCATTCATACACTTACATAGAGTGAAACTACCGGTCCGAGGTGTCGGATGGATAATCAGAGCTGCAGTCACAGGCTGAAGGACAGAGACAGAGCTGGAAACTGCAGAAGACGGAGACAGGTAAGTATTTAAATGCATGCACTGTACATACATTACAGACTGCTAAAAGAGAGTGAGTGAAAGAAGAAAAAAAACACTGGAACGGGTCTTTAAACTTACCGTACTTTAGCAGAGTAGTCAAACACTAAGCTTTCATCCAATTTCAATGTATTACTTTTTGGATCTTTTATTTAGTGCAGATATTCCTGATATTTATAGGCAGTAGAAAAAAATATATATTTTTACTTCAAAAACTACTTTAATTTGTACCATGGAGGAAAAAAAAAAAAAAAAAACATACAACTACACTCTAAACAGAAAAAGCAACAAAAAGTGAAGAAAAAAAAAAAAGGAATGTAAAATACTACAATAAGCAAGGCTGTGGAGTCAGTAATCCAAACCTCTGCTTCCTCAATTTCCCTGACTGATTCCACAGTGCATCAGCACTACTGAGCATGTGCATAAAGTGCAGCACAGATTTATCTCCACTAAGGGTATGTGCACACGTTGTGGATTTGGCTGCGGATCCGCAGCAGTTTTCCATGCGGTGTACAGTACCATGTAAACCTATGGAAAACCAAATCCGCAGTGCCCATGCATTTTAAAAAAGTGAGCGGAAAAATAAGCGCAGAAATCCACAACGTGGGCACATAGCCTAAAAGCCCAGATCCTTAGATCAGGAACAGAATAGACATTTAAAGGACATTTCACAACTTTCCCAAATTCTTATGAAAAGGTACAGCACATCTTGCATTGCACTGCTGTACCCAATTTATTATATACTTTAGGAGTCAGCGTTGGTCCATTTTATACAGAGTCCAACTCCGCCAAAATGGACACCGACTCCACAGCCCTGACAATTAGAATGTTGGGGTTTTTTTCACAGATAGGCCAGATATACACATCTGTGTCTTGCAGTCCACAGCACAAATGGCCACATTTCCCAACCTAAACTCAACTGCCACATATATACCTACGAAGCTGTCGAGTTCGGGTCAGAATACCCAGTCGGACCATGCATCGCTGTTCGTACTTGGACCGCAAAACGTAGGTATGTGAATCTGGCCTTCTACAGAGTACTGAAAAAAGCCATGTCGAAGCTGCATAAAAAAAAGTGGGTAAACGCATCAAAAACACAATAATCAGAGTAAATATGGTGCACATTTTGGTGCAAACACCTGAGAACATGGCCTTAAGCTACCAAAATCTGAAGTGATTTGATA
Source organism: Ranitomeya variabilis (assembly GCF_051348905.1). Taxonomy (NCBI): domain Eukaryota; kingdom Metazoa; phylum Chordata; class Amphibia; order Anura; family Dendrobatidae; genus Ranitomeya; species Ranitomeya variabilis. The sequence goes on along the minus strand of NC_135236.1, from coordinate 273,615,277 downwards.
AGTGCACAGCAAAACTGAGCTGGAATCCCTCCACTGCCCCGCTGTATTATCACACACTTCCACCAGTAACACGGAAGTGACTGGATAATAACAGTACGTTATTGAATTTCTATTTAAAGAAAAGCTCCGGCAGGGAGACACAAAGTTCCCTGTCAGTCTCCCAGTGGTAATCCAAAAAGGAATCATTCATTAGAAAATAAAATATTTCACAATGATGACTCATTCCGGTGTCAAATCACCTTTCTTGTGCTGAGAAATAATCTACAGCAGCCCTTCAGTAGTATGATGAGTGACAAGCACAAGATGTGCACATCCAGATGTGTCACCTCGCTCACCGCCTCTGGAGCCAAGGAACAGCCTGAACTAATTCAGGACTTTTCACACATTGTGCATGCAAAGACAATTCAATAGAGAGCCTAACGATTACCTAATAATTACACTAAAACTCAGATCTGATTGATCATGCTGACAAAATAATTCTGAAACATATTTAAAATGACAACCCTGTTGTCACTTATGTATAAATGGCTGCCATAAGTCAACTGAAAAATCCATAGGAAACTTTAAAGAGTTTTCCTAGTCACAGAAGAAAAGTCTGCAATTACTATGTGCACACTGTCACGATTCCCCTGTATTGCCTATAGGGTGAGAAGTCACATGACCAAATGTTTGTGATTAGAATGATCTTGGTCACGTGACTACAAGACTCTTGCGCTTCTCCCAATTCTTTCCTGAGAGAAGCAAGGCAAGACTAGGAGGCTTGTGGCAACCAACACGCAAATTGCATAAATGTTGTCACATGACCATCCACCTGCATTGGGAATAAAAGTGAATCGTGACAGTGGGCACATCGTCAAATTTCCGCAACCTGCAGACACTGAGTGACTGCAGACTTTTCTTATGAGATTGGACAACCACTTTAGAATGACCCTTATTCCCCAGATTAATTCTGCATTTAATGCATCCTGGTAAAACAAAAGATATCTGTACTTAGGCATTTAAAAGTGTCCCACCACACCTTGGGACTGGCCCCATTTATAAATAGAGCCATATCTGGCCTGTGCACCTCTAGCTTCAGAGAGCGGTATAAAAACAATAGATACGAAACCTATGGATTTATGAAGCCAGCTTATGAAACTACAACATACAGCGCAATGTATGAATGGCATTTATAACCTATCCATAGGGCATGTAGGAAATGTATGATGGCTGGAGGTGCAACTGCTGGACCTCCAAAATCACATAAAGAAGAGTCACAAGTCCCTCGTTCGAATGAATAGTGGCCACTCATACAGACCGTTACTACATCCATGGACCGAGTTATCAAAGAGACTGCTCTCCAGGGAGACTCAGATCGTAGACCATTGCCTTACATAGATACATAGTCTTGTTTGCCAGAGGGATCAAATACTTATTTCTCACCGTAAAATGCAAATAAATTTATAGAATGTATACAATGTGATTTTCTGGATTTTATTTTTGATATTCTCTCAATGTTAAAATTAACCTACCCTTCAAATTATAAACTGTTCATGCATTTGTCAGTGGGCAAACTTACAAAATCAGTAAGGGATCAAATACTTAATTGCCCCACTGTATATCACAAGGATGCCACGTCCAGTGTGCGCTTAAGTCTGTTTTCGATTGGGATGGGCTAGTGCCTGCACATCCCTTGTAAGCCAGGCCTTTGGCTAGCACCAGCCAACTCAAAGAGGAGAGCAAGAAATTAAATGTGCCCTCCACAAGATTTATACAAGACAGGTTGTCTCAAGAACATGCAGAAAATTCTGCAGTGTAACGCCCCCTATTGGCAAATACATCTCATGTTTCATTTCAGCACTGATTTCTAGGCTTCGTGTTTCTTTAAAGTTGACACATACAGTACATAATTGTCTATAGATCCTACCAATTGAAATAGGAACTACTGACAGTCTATTGTGTTTGTAGGGGAAGCCGTGCCAACTCTTCTTGTTCTTAAGACAGGGCATGTTGGTTTTTAACATGCTAATCCTTTATTCCCCTAAGAGAGAACCACAAACTTCCTGTATGTGCAGACGATAACTTTGAAGGGGAATTCTCATTTACTGATATTTTGGTTCAATGCCAGGATATGCATGCAATAACATTATGATGCTAGTGGTCTTCAATTCTGGAGCATTTTATGCTCTATGTTCTTTTGGTTAACCACCGTGTAGAAATCTGCTACACGTCCCCATTCAAGTGAATAGAGCGGTACTGCTACTCCCCATACGCATCATTATAGACAGCATCACTATAAAAATAAATAAATTAAAAAAAAGCCTCAACCACCCTCACAGATCCAGGGATGCCAAGGGCCATTTGGATATTTATACCATCCTTCGGGGGCCGTACAAACTCCACCCACAAAGTACATCCTGACTCTGGCACTGGTGTCAGGACGTAATCTTTCATTGCATGCCCTTCAGTGTTCAGTAGTGAACACTGCGTGTGTGTGCCAACAAATCAAGAAGAAATTAATGAGCTGGTGGCAATCAAAATACAGCTCCCTGCCCAAGAATGCGGTCCCTGAGAATCTGCTCGGGGGTCTGATAAAAGGTCATCAAGGGCCGTTAATAGCCCTGGGGCCCGATTTAAAAGGTGTTTTCCCACAAAATGCTTGCATCACTAACTCAGATATCTGACTATGAAGCAACTTCAGTAAGCCTTACTCACTCACCTGAAGGGGTGCTGTTGCAGTTCCATTCAGGGTGGACTCAGATCAGGCTTCTGTTCCCTAATGAAACATGGTCTGGGCCGACCAAGCTTGAGAGAAACCCAAACTATTTATATGTGTATGTAGCTTTTTCAAAGTAAAGTCCAGCAATACCTTTACATGGCCCAGTCTGTCCCATCGTTACTGATAAATCAGTGTTTGGATTTATATGCAAATAAGCTGTAGATCTGCAGCCTGTGTCACTGCAGCTCTACTCCTCGTCCAGCAATGACTAGTCCTGCTTCACAGATAGCCTCTATGCTGTGTGACTTCAAGGGACACTGTCACCCCCTCCAGCCGTTATAAACTTAAAGAGCCACCTTGTGCAGCAGTAATGCTGCAGTCTAACAAGGTGACTCAGTTTTTGTTGCTGTTATTCCCACAATAAAGGTATTTATAAAGTAGCTCAAATACCTGTCTTTGTACCTGGAGGCGGGTCTGAAGCCTCCTCTTTGAAGCGCCCAACAGCCGTCAGTCATCTCTTCTATGTTGATTTTTGCCGCCCCCTCAGCGCTGTTATTGTCTAAAATCCTGCGCCTGCGCTCTGCTCTTCTGCCTTGCGCAGAAGCATAGAGCATTTGCCGTCCTAGCGCTGGTGACGGGTTCCGTTCTGCGCCTGTGCAGGCAGTGCGGCCAGCCTGTTACTGAATCCCCGCCCCGCACTGTGTTATGCATTATGCACAGTGCGGGGCTGGGATTCCTGGGCATGCGCACTGCGCTTGTCAGACGCTCCACAGGTCCCCCGCCTTTCAGCGTTGCCAGAAAATACAGGTATCCTTGCCGGCGTTTGCAACAGCCACACAGAACAACGCTGGAAGGCGGGGGACCTGGGGAGCGTTTGACAAGCGCAGTGCGCATGCCCAGGAATCCCAGCCCCGCACTGTGCATAACGCATAACAGTGCGGGGTGGGGATTCAGTAACAGGATGGCCGCACTGCCCACACAGGCGCAGAACGGAACCCGGCACCAGCGCTAGGACGGCAAATGCTCTATGCGCCTGCGCAAGGCAGAAGAGCAGAGCGCAGGCGCAGGATTTCAGACAATAACAGCGCTGAGGGGGCGGCGAAAATCAACATAGAAGAGATGACTGACGGTGTTTGGGCGCTTCAAAGAGGAGGCTTCAGACCCGCCTCCAGGTACAAAGACAGGTATTTGAGCTAAATTATAAATACCTTTATTGTGGGAATATCAGCAACAAAAACTAAAAGAGTCACCTTGTTAGACTGCAGCATTACTGCTGCACAAGGTGGCTCTTTTAGTTTATAACGGCTGGAGGGGGTGACAGTGTCCCTTTCAGGCAAAGAAGTCATCAGTCAAAAGGAGAAGGGAAATAGAGCTGGAGTGACAGAGGCTTCACATCTACAAATAGCATGCAAATGAGTCTGAAGAGTCAACAGTGATCTCTCAGTAACAGAGGTGTGGACTGTCCATGTAAAGGTTTTGCAGGACTTGTCTTTGGAAGAGCTTCATACACTATATATATATATATATATATATATATATATATATAAACAAAAATCTATGGCGCCATATTGTACCTCTGAATGTCTCCAAATTCAGGAGGATATTTTATTCTGTCAGCATCATAAATTCCATTGAAAAAACATGCCATGTTCCAGCAGATGCCATGTGATAAAGCAAATTCCGTGCCATATGGGGCCAGTATACACATGGCACTCTGACTCAGTTTGCTGCCGTACTCATTCTTAATGTTCTGTGGGGGGGGTTCCAATCGGAAACCTTGTAGAAACACTTTTCAGACCTCGCCTCTAACGATGTGGTTAAAAACTATTCAATTTCCACTAAATTCCAGTAAAATAAGAACTAGAAAGCCATCTCTGCATATGTAATGGAAGAAAGAAAGTGAAAGTGAAAAATCAATGGCACATCAAAGTGTTTTCTAATAGCTAAACATCCTGTTGGTTTCAGGATCATATTAAAGCCTATGATGTGCCCAGATTCATCACCTCGCCCAAACTCTCACCAGACACACTGTTCAGAATACCATCTGCCTTTATACCACGCAAACAAACTCATGCTCTTCATTTTCATTAAACAAATAAAATGTCAGATTCCCGTCAAGACATTTTCAGATATCGCTTAATCTACAATTATAACCTATGTGCTGAAAACACAAGACACAATTAGGGGATTGTCACATGGAAAATAGCATATGGGCTTTAATTAGTCAAAGTCGAGAGTTGCTACATAAGAGCGGGTGTTGCTCCAATTGCCTCGGACTGGCTACGTATTTCGGTCATTTATTTCTTTAGGCATCATGCACATCCCCACTGCAAGGGAAATGGTTCACGGCATCAAATTTCCCCTGGAAACGACGGCTATATGTCAGGACAGGACTATAGATGCCTAAAAGATCAGTAGATTGTGTCTAAAACAGACATATCAGAAGAGTAGAAAGATCATCAATACGTCACCAGTGTCAAATATTCAAGGCAGGTAAAATTTCAGGAGCTACTGTATGTCATGGATGTGCATAGAAATATGCTACCAACACCTGGCATTTCTTACGGTTGTCAGTAAAACTTTAGCGCTACTGGACACGGCTGTGAGAACAATTAGGTCTGAATTTTATATTTACTGATAAAGAACAAAATGATTGGACATGCTGAATTTCAGTAAGACCTATCCTTACTTCCACACATCCTTAGAAGCCATGGGAATGCTGACCCTCCCCCCCATACATAACATAATAGTTGGTGGTATTTACCAATAAAGATTTGACTTCACTTAATATAATCCATTCTCGATAAAGCAGTCACATAAGAAAATCAAAACAGTGGGCAATGTGAATACGTGGTGGGTTTTCCATCATCCATTCTGCAATAGAGTAACTTGTCAACCACTTTCATATCAAAAGCCCTGAACCAGGACCAAATCAGTCTCCTTCCCCACCTGGCAGCTGACATTAAATTCACGTCTTAAAATAACCTGTCAGTCAATACATGCTTCCCAAAGCACAGGCTTAAGCAGCATGATTGCAAACAGGTATATTTTTCTCTTGAAAAGCTCCAGGATTCCTCATTGTTGTTTCTTCACTTTTCCGGAGTAATTTGTTGCTTTTTACTGGCTTTAGTATTTTTTTTTTAAGTCGCTTCTCATATTTTTCCCCAACAATTTTGGTGATCCAGATGTGTCAGATAAATTTCATTTTTACCCAATATCTCATTTTTTTGCATTTCTCACTTAAGTCTTTGCCTGCAGTAAGGCTTCTGGTGGAGTTTTCAATTTGACACATTTTTAGACATACAGTATGTGCCACTTTAAAGTTTTTGAAAGTTTTGTGCTAAAAAGTTGCAAAAATTGATTAAAAGCAAAAATGAAAATCATTTTTGATTTTGCATTTGCAAAACACCTAAGCAAATACCACAAGGCAAAAAAAAAGAAAAAAGTGACTTCAAACTATGGGCCCAAATTTATTGAAGATCTGGCCAGGTACCAGAGAGAGAGAGAGAAAAAACTAGTCACGTGTCGATCCTCGACAGCTTCTCCCAGCACCGCTGTATTTTATTGATAAGTCTCTCATAAGGTTCACACATGGGAGAGACCTGTCAGTCATCTGGATTGGCACAGGGACAATATATATACACCAGGCAGAACCATATTATGCAAGTAAATGTCATAACTGCACTGGATCCTTTTTTTCTAAACAGCAAGTAAATTGCAAAGTATTTTGTTTTATAATTATACAATAAATATGATACAGAGTTAACCAGTTTTTTGTTTGTTTTTTTAAGACATTTGTTTAAAATTAAAGAAAAAAGGCAGTGTCGGCGAGGCAGCGCTGGAATGGCAGGGGGTAAATACAGCTCATTTTGGTTGTGTAAGCAAAGTGAGTCTAGAAAACAAAAAAACAATAGGAGTAAACTGGAAGACAATAGCGCAAAAAAAGGGTCTTTCCTGGATATAGGATATGAAAACGCTAGGTGCCAGGATGTGCTCACCTGGCAGGGTTGTGTGCCACAACCCAAAAGAAAGCTAGGGAATCCAGTGCTGCAGATCCAGGATACATGCAATGGAAGGCAAAATCATGAAGGATGGATCTTTAATTGCGTTGACACCATATGACAAAAGACTTGATGAAGTCTGTGAAATTTGAAATGTGTTGACTAATAAAACCGTAATTTTCAACACATCGACACTTGGATCTCAATAGATCTTGGAATAATAATAATTTCCACAATTGGATGTATTTAAATAAATATCTTGTGCTGAGATAATCCTATAAATGTGCCCCTGCTGTATACTGTAATGGCAGTGTCTCACTGTACAGGGACATGGTCTGATCATACCACAGCTCTAGCACAGGAATTTTTTTTTTTTTTTTTTGTAACATCCAGTTGTGGAATTTATTATTCAAAGATTTATTATAGTAATTAAAAAGAACTTTTATTTGTGGGAAAACTCCTTTAAAAGATCCATCCCTCATGTTTTTCCTAGAAAACAAAAAATATAAGAATACCTATTTATTGGATAGACGGCCCCTTTAACAATATGCTACGTGCTCAGACAAAAAACACAAGGGTATCTCTTTCTAAAATAAAAAGTCGGGCAGGAAGAATCTTCTTGTCTTGACATCACCCCTAATATTCTATGCCGTCATTTAAATGGGCTGACCATTATTTGGACAACACCTTTTAAAATAAAGTAGAACCCCTTATATAAATAAAAATAAACTCACCGTAGGCGCCAACTCCTTCTCAGCGATGTCAGCTACGGGGCTCGCATGACATTGTTATGGCACATGAGCCCTCCAGCCCATCAGCGCAAACGGTGCAGGAGGTGACTACATATTATCTTTAGTTTAAAAAGGAAAGTACTTATTTTAACAATGGGTTGCTGGTCATGAAAAGCCAAGATGTATTAGACCAAAAAGTTGTAACTACCAACCATTAGCATTCATCTAATCTGGATTTAACGGCTATGGCATTTACACATTGGAAAATCCACAGAATTGGAGAGGAGAATTCCAAGACCAATGAGCATATGGCAAGCTGCAGATCCAAAATCTGGAGCTTCAGTCAATTTATTTGCCAATTTCGTTCACAGCACGTGGATGTTATAAAATATATTCCACAATGCTGGTAATGTAACTTTCAGTCAGCAAAATCCACTACAATTCCAACCAAAGTGCCTTAAGTCCATACAGCTTGCTTTCCGAAACAGCCTGGTTACAGAAACAAATTCCCTAACCACACAGCAGAGACAAGAATCTGAATGACCACCTTGGTGGAAGCAGTAATGGTGCCCATGTGGTTATTACCCTGCTTGACAGTAGATGATAACCCAAATACAGAATTACTGAAGATTTATTTCATGGTAGAACAAAAAGCTCTTTACAGAGTGTTTTTTGGAAAAACACCATTATACTTTTTTATATCAAAAACAGTATTTCAAATCCAACCTACAGAAGGGAGCTACCCTGTAAATAAATGGTCAACCCTTTACAAGCATGTTTCATGTCTAGGGATACTCACCATGGCAGACAAACATCTACACACAGCTGCACAATACAAAGTGCGCACATTGCATCCAGCTACTAGACCAGAGCAGGGATGGAATCAACCAGGTAGTAACATCTACGCATCAGCCGGGTAACATCTACGCATCAGCCCGGTAACATCTACGCATCAGCCCGGTAACATCTACGCATCAGCCCGGTAACATCTACGCATCAGCCCGGTAACATCTATGTACTGTGTATGTAGCCGATTGGAAACGATCATGAGCTTAGCCACGTCTGGCTGTGCGGATCGCTCAGGTAACTTCCTGTTCTATCATTTCTAGATTTATTAGTAACACATACAGCAGTGTCAGGTTACACTGAATAGAGGATGGCAGTGAGCGCAGTGTAAACAGGTGGCAATATGCCCTGCACATCGCCACTAGGCAGTGTATACAGCAGGCATTATATGTGTGCACAAGGCATTCAGCTGGGGTAGATGGTGAAACGATACAGCCTCCCAGTCTTATACACAACATATACAGCAGATCCCACTGTCATTCACTAATATATACATGTGCGGGCACTGGACTGGAGTAGATGGTGGGACCATAAGGGTCCTCAGTCCTGTATACTGGTTGTGAGGCAGTGACTCGTGTCACAGGTAGGGGTCGCTGTGTGTTCTCCCCAGGTTATGCATGGATACGGATGAAGTCCATAGGTGAGCATGGAAGTCACGGATTTCCGGTCCGGGTTTTCCATGTGGCTGAAAGTCACAGGTTTGTTTGCTAAAAGCCCTGCAGTAAGGGGTATGGATGTGTCAGGTGTGAGGTGCAATGTCAGTGTCAGTCTGGTGAATGCATGGAGGCACAGGCCAGCGGAGCCAGCACCCAGGGCAGCTGAATAGCCTGGCATCCGCAGCGTATACAGCGATGCAAGTCGTCCATGGTAACAGGTCTCGGATGTGGACAGTCCTGTGCCTGGAGGTGGATGTCCTGTGCCAGAAGGAGTCGGATGTGGACAGTCCTGTGCCCGGAGGTGGATGTCCTGTGCCAGAAGGAGTCGGATGTGGACAGTCCTATGCCCGGAGGTGTATCAGAGGTGGATGTTCTGTGCCCGAAAGAGGACTGCCATGTGTAACAATTGCAAACAGCTGGATATGGTGCCTGGCTGCCATCCGGAGGATATCCTGGGTTGTGTACGGCTGTGTGAGTAAAGAGTCTGTGATACAGCGGTGCAGGACACCCACGAGAACTAGTCAGAGGAGGGCTGGCATGTGTAGTGTCTGCAACATGTGAAGCTGTGTTTTAACACTGTAAAATGGCGTGTGGTCGCACGACGGCTACTGGACAAGGAGAGGTCTGGCGTGTTTAGGGACTGCAATCTAAAAGCTATATGATGTGTAGTGCTATGAAACGGGCACTGAGACGAGATGCAACTGCGTGTATTGAACTTTGATGACGTGTACTATAAAATGCTATGCACCTTTATGTGTGAAGTAACGCATTAAAGAGACTTTTGTGTTTGAACTTTGTGGGTCACTGCATACGGTGCTACCGCATTACGTAGTGCACACCCCATATACATGTATAGGGCACTGTACTGGAGTAGATGATGGGACCATAAGTACCAGAAGGCCCCTCAGTCCTGTATACTGGTGCACACATCTCCATACATGTGCGGGCACTATACTGGAGTAGATGGTGGGACTATAAATACCAGAAGGCCCCTCAGTCCTGTATACTGGTGCACACCTCTATATACATGTGCGGGCACTGATGGGGTAGATGGTGGGACTATAAGCACCAGAATGCCCCTCAGTCCTGTATACTGGTGCACACCTCTATATACATGTGTGGGCACTGTACTGGGGTTGATGGGACTACAAGAACCAGAATGCCCCTCAGTCCTGTATACTGGTGCACACCTCTATATACATGTGTGGGCACTGTACTGGGGTAGATGGGACTACAAGAACCAGAATGCCCCTCAGTCCTGTATACTGGTGCACACCTCTATATACATGTGTGGGCACTGTACTGGGGTAGATGGGACTACAAGAACCAGAATGCCCCTCAGTCCTGTATACTGCTGCTCACCTCTCCACATATTATATACATGGGACAGGGCCCCCACCGCCTCACACATTAACCCTTTACAGCACACGTTCTGTCCTGTGCTCAGCAGCCTCCTCGCACCCCACAGCTCATCCTCCCCCATCTCTCAGGTACCTCACACAACTCCGGGGGTTCACCTTCCCAGCTCCCAGTCCCGCCCATTCTCACCTCTCTTGTTAAGGTCATATCCCACCAGCAGGAAATAATCTGCCAATCTCGCCATGTCCCCGTTCTCCGTACCGCTCTCTCAACCCCGAACTCCTCCAACAGCCGCCGCCATCTTTCCTGCCAGCCCGGCCCGTTATTGCGCATGCACGAAATCAGAACGAGCGGGTGTGGTCTGCAGAAAACGTCATGGGGCGGAGCTAATGGAGGTCAGGAGGAGTGCACATCACGTGACGTCCTCAGCGAGAACTGCCATCATTGGACGCGCTGCTCGCGGAAGTGGGCGAGACCGCGGTATGTGGGCGGCTCGGCGACGTCTGATAGGCTAGTAAGCGGCGTGAGCTGCGTCAGGGCGCTGTCATGTGGAAGTAGCAGCTTCGGTGACAGAGCGGAGTGTTATTGGGAGGTGCTGAGCTGTGACGTGGGCGCTGGGGCTTGTTCTGTCAAATGTCAGGGGCCACTGGTGGAAAGAGTAAAGTCGCTGGAGAGGGAATTTCACGTGTGTTTGTCGCTGGTTTATTTATAATGCGGGTTTTTACACAGACAGTCCACGCGTTCTCAGGATTCCGCTGTGTGCAGTCCACGGCTGACAACGTGGCAGGATCCACAGCTATGTGCAGCCACTGTATGGCTATACTATGTGCTCTGAGGCTGTGGGGGGATCATTATGGGATGTCCGCACCCAGCCAGACTGCCCCAATGTGTGTATGGCTATATACTATGTACTCTGAGGCTGTGGGGGGATCATTATGGGATGTCTGCACCCAGCCAGACTCTGCCCCACTGTGTATGGCTATACTATGTGCTCTGTGGCTGTGGGGGGGTTTATTATGGGATGTCCGCACCCAGCCAGACTGCCCCAATGTGTGTATGGCTATACTATGTGGCTGTGGGGGGATCATTATGGGATGTCCGCACCCAGCCAGACTGCCCCAATGTGTGTATGGCTATATACTATGTGGCTGTGTGGGGATCATTATGGGATGTCCGCACCCAGCCAGACTGCCCCAATGTGTGTATGGCTATACTATGTACTCTGAGGCTGTGGGGGGATCATTATGGGATGTCCGCACCCAGCCAGACTGCCCCAATGTGTGTATGGCTATATACTATGTGCTCTGTGGCTGTGGGGGATCATTATGGGATGTCCGCACCCAGCCAGACTGCCCCAATGTGTGTATGGCTATACTATGTGCTCTGTGGCTGTGGGGGGGTCATTATGGGATGTCCGCACCCAGCCAGACTGCCCCAATGTGTGTATGACTATACTATGTGGCTGTGGGGGGGTCATTATGGGATGTCCGCACCCAGCCAGACTGCCCCAATGTGTGTATGGCTATACTATGTGCTCTGTGGCTGTGGGGGGGTCATTATGGGATGTCCGCACCCAGCCAGACTGCCCCAATGTGTGTATGACTATACTATGTGGCTGTGGGGGGGTCATTATGGGATGTCCGCACCCAGCCAGACTGCCCCAATGTGTGTATGGCTATACTATGTGCTCTGTGGCTGTGGGGGGTTTATTATGGGATGTCCGCACCCAGCCAGACTCTGCCCCAATGTGTGTATGGCTATACTATGTGCTCTGTGGGGGGATCATTATGGGATGTCCTCACCCAGCCAGACTGCCCCAATGTGTGTATGGCTATACTATGTGCTCTGTGGCTGTGGGGGGTTTATTATGGGATGTCCGCACCCAGCCAGACTCTGCCCCACTGTGTGTATGGCTATACTATGTGGCTGTGGGGGATCATTATGGGATGTCCGCACCCAGCCAGACTGCCCCAATGTGTGTATGGCTATACTATGTACTCTGAGGCTGTGGGGGGATCATTATGGGATGTCTGCACCCAGCCAGACTCTGCCCCACTGTGTATGGCTATACTATGTGCTCTGTGGCTGTGGGGGGGTTTATTATGGGATGTCCGCACCCAGCCAGACTGCCCCAATGTGTGTATGGCTATACTATGTGGCTGTGGGGGGATCATTATGGGATGTCCGCACCCAGCCAGACTGCCCCAATGTGTGTATGGCTATATACTATGTGGCTGTGGGGGATCATTATGGGATGTCCGCACCCAGCCAGACTGCCCCAATGTGTGTATGGCTATACTATGTGGCTGTGGGGGATCATTATGGGATGTCCGCACCCAGCCAGACTGCCCCAATGTGTGTATGGCTATACTATGTGGCTGTGGGGGGATCATTATGGGATGTCCGCACCCAGCCAGACTGCCCCAATGTGTGTATGGCTATACTATGTGGCTGTGGGGGATCATTATGGGATGTCCGCACCCAGCCAGACTCTGCCCCAATGTGTGTATGGCTATACTATGTGCTCTGTGGCTGTGGGGGGTTTATTATGGGATGTCCGCACCCAGCCAGACTCTGCCCCACTATGTGTATGGCTATACTATGTGCTCTGTGGCTGTGGGGGGTTTATTATGGGATGTCCGCACCCAGCCAGACTCTGCCCCACTATGTGTATGGCTATACTATGTGCTCTGTGGCTGTGGGGGGTTTATTATGGGATGTCCGCACCCAGCCAGACTCTGCCCCACTATGTGTATGGCTATACTATGTGCTCTGTGGCTGTGGGGGGGATCATTATGGGATGTCCGCACCCAGCTAGACTCTGCCCCACTGTGTATGGCTATACTATGTGCTCTGTGGCTGTGGGGGGGGGGTCATTATGGGATGTCCGCACCCAGCTAGACTGCCCCAATGTGTGTATGGCTATACTATGTGGCTGTGGGGGGTCATTATGGGATGTCCTCACCCAGCCAGACTGCCCCACTGTGTGTATGGCTATACTATGTGCTCTGTGGCTGTGGGGGGTCTTTATGGGATGTCCGCACCCAGCCAGACTCTGCCCCACTATGTGTCACGATGCTGAAGTTGGTTTCTTATTTGGCATTTTTTTCCTATTCTTTTTTTTTTTTTAATAGGTTTAACAACAAAAAATAAGCATCACAATAATAGCATACAATGCAATGAGGTACCCTGATGTGAATACACTGAAAAGCAGCTACAAAAACTATAAAACGTCCACAAAACTGGGCATCAAAGTGGGCACCGAAGGGCGTTAATGAAAGGGTTAAATGACTTTGGGCCACTGATCTCACACTGCAGACATATAGAACAGGGCGCCCCACATCAAAACCAGGTCTCTCCAGCCTGGCCCAAATGGGTTTTGGGCATCAGCACTGGCATCAAAGTGGGCCGACAGCCAATTTTCACAGATTTGAAAAAGTAACTGATGTTTTTAAGGGGCTAAATGAGTTTGTGCCACTGATCTCACACAAAGAATACACAGACATTCATGCCCTGCATCAAGCACAGGACCCTCCAGCCTGGCCCAAATGGGCTCGGCATCAGAATTGGCATCAAAGTGGGCCGACAGCCAATTTTCACAGATTTGAATAAGTAACTGATGTTTTTAAGGGGTTAATTGACTTTGGGCCACTGATTCCACACCACCATTACATACTGTACATAGTGATGCCTCGCATCAAACCCAGGTCCCTCCAGACTGGCCAAAATGGGTTCTGGGCATCTGAATTGGCGTCAAAATGGGCAAAGTGCTCATTTTCACAGATTTGAATAAGTAACTGATGTTTTTAAGTGGTTAAATGACTTTGGCCCACTGATTCCACACTAAGAATACACCGATAGTGATGCCCCACATCAAACCCAGGTCCTTACAGCCTGGCCCAACTGGGTTCTGGGTATCTGAATTGGCATCAAAATGGGCAAAGAGCCTATTTTCACAGATTTGAATAATTAACTGACGTTTTCTATTCGCCACGACAGCACCCACTAGAGAGAGGGGATCTGCCCCTAGGAACAGGAAACCTACAGAGAGATAAAAGGGGCAGCCCCCCTCGCTCCTCAGTTTGGTTTCCTGTTCCTAGATGGGAACCCACAGAGAAGACTCCAGTGGATAATATAGACGAAGAGGAAAACCCACCTGGACTGCCGCCTGTTCGTCTCTGCTGAGCGGCAGTGGCTCCAGAGCGGATAGCAGAGTCGGGGGGAATGATCCTGCTGGCTCCCCCCTCATCTGGTTATGCTGCTGCGAGGTTTGGAGGTTTTTTAACAAACAGACTCCCTGCTGGGACACTGTTTGCAAGCGGCCGCTGAATGGAATCCCTGGTAATGAGAGACTGGCTGGGATGCAGAGCGACACCTGCCTCGGCCGGCCTGAGTGACAGACAAGTAAGTGCATTGCAATATAAAGCGCTTACCCCCTCCGTAAATAGACCTTCCGGAGTAGGAAGAAGCCGGCATGTGGCGCAATGAGGCTGCGGATACTGCACTTCCCAGGTGTAGCGGTATTCGGCGGCATGGCAGGTGCACGCGCAGTAGCATTGGCGTCCCGGAAGTGGTTGGATGGACTTCCGGGGTCGCGAGGTTGACCTGCCATTTCCGGTGGAGACGCCATGTTAGATTCTTCTCTGCGGTCCGATCCACCCTGGCGGCAAGGCCTCGATTCAAGTACAGAGTTAAAAAAAAAAAAATGACGAAATTGCAGGAAGGGGTATGTTTGAGAAAGGTGCCTACATTATAAAAGGCTTCTTGCCAGATTGGAGTGTGCGCTATAATGTCATCTTAGGAGGATATGGTTGAGCGCCCTATGGAGGAGTTCATTTTACCTGTTGGTGATACCAGGAGGAAAAGTAGTGGACACTCGAAAGTGAGTGACTCCACTGACAAGTCGGGAAAGAAGTCATCCCGTTCTACACCCCAGGCCAGCCAAAGAACCCTGCAGCCGGTATATAATTATAACTCTGGGTGAGTGTACAGACAGCTTCATGGAAGCTTATAGTAGTCTCTTCTGCTTGTGTTTCTTATAGGCAAAAAAGACGGGGAACTCTAAGCATAAACAGTGTGCGATATGTACCGAACCCCTGCATGACTCCTATATAAAGAAATTGTGTCAGAGTTGTATAAAACCTTACAGCAGGAGGGATCGGTCAAGATGAATGAGCTTCATCTCATGATCCGTGAAGAGCTTCAGTCCTTAGGAGGTGGTCCATCTATGAATATTGAGAGAAGCAGGAGAGCATCCTCACCTAGAGCAGACACGTCTGCAGAAAGTGGGGAAACTGATTCTGACATCTCTCAGGTTTCGGGTTCCTCAGAGGAGGAGGACTGTGTGTGTTTTCCTACTGACGGTATAAATAATTTGGTGAAGTCAGTAAGGAGCACAATGGGTTTATCAGAATCCAAGGAACCTCAGACGCCACAGGAGGTTATGTTTGCAGGTCTCTTAGGGAAAAGGTCATGTATTTCCTGTAAATCAGACCATTAGGGACCTTGTTAAAAAGAAATGGAGTAAGCAGGGATAGAAGGGGTTTGTACCGATATCTTGTAAGAGACGTTACCCCTTGGACGATGAGGACTTGGCCACCTGGGCTAAGGTGCCTAAAGTAGATGCGGCAGTTGCATCCACCTCTCATCGTTCCTCTTTACCTGTAGAAGATGCGGGTTCTTTATCTGATCCGATGGATAGAAAATCAGATGCACTTCTAAAAAGATCATGCACTGGCAGGTCTATGCTGGTTTGGCTAGACCAGCTGGATCAGAACATTAAGAGTGGTATGTCCAGAGAAAAGTTGCGTGCCTCTATTCTCTTGGTTAAGGGTGCTGCGGCTTTTTTATCAGATGCTTCAATAGACTCGCTCCGCTTAGCAGCCAGAACATCTAACCTAATTAATACAGCTCGGTGAGCGTTGAGGTTAAAGAATTGGAAGGGGGATGCCCAGTCTAGGTCTAAGCTGTGTGCCATACCCTGTCAGGGTGAGTACCTCTTCGGAGCGGTTCTGGATGATATACTGACCAAGGCGGGGGAGAGGAAGAAAGGGTTCCCTAATCCCTTTATTCCTTCTTACAGAAGGACGTTCAGAAAGCCACCGTTTGGCAAGAAAATAGACCTTAACCCCTTCCTGACATCAGACGTACTATCCCGTCGAGGTGGGGTGGGCCCGTATGACCACCGACGGGATAGTACGTCATACGCGATCGGCCGCGCTCACGGGGGGAGCGCAGCCGATCGCGGCCGGGTGTCAGCTGCATATCGCAGCTGACATCCGGCACTATGTGCCAGGAGCGGTCACGGACCGCCCCCGGCACATTAACCCCCGGCACACCGCGATCAAACATGATCGCGGTGTACCGGCGGTTGTTGTGAATTAGACTTTTTGGCTCCCTCTTGTGGTTACTAGTGATATGACTCTGGGATTGTCTTTCCTCAGTTTGGCACCCACCTGGGCCGTTAGTCCAGGGGTGTTGCTATATAAACTTCCTGGATCTTTAGTCCAGTGCCTGGCATCGTTGTAATCAGATCCTTTCTGTTTACTCCTGTCTGCTGTTCCTGGTTCGTGCAAAATTAAGCTAAGTCCTGCTTCTTTGTTTTTTGGTTATTTGCTTTGCTCGTATTTTTGTCCAGCTTGTACTAAATGTGATTCCTGACTTTGCTGGAAGCTCTAGGGGGCTGGTGTTCTCCCCCCGGGCCGTTAGACGGTTCGGGGGTTCTTGAATATCCAGCGTGGATATCCGTGGATATCCATCTTACTATATTCTGCTATTAGCTAGTGGGCCTCTCTTTGCTAAATACCTAGCTCATTCTTACGTTTGTCTTTTCCTCTTACCTCACCGTTATTATTTGTTGGGGGCTTGTATCCAACTTTTGGGGTCTTTTCTCTGGAGGCAAGAAAGGTCTTTCTTTTCCCTTCTAGGGTTAGTTAGTTCTCCGGCTGGCGCGAGACGTCTAGAACCAACGTAGGCACGTTCCCCGGCTGCTGCTATTTGTGGTGCTAGGATTAGATATATGGTCAGCTCAGTTACCACTGCCCTATGAGCTGGTTTTTTGTGTTTGCAGACTTAGTAATTATTTCTGAGACCCTCTGCCATTGGGGTCATAACAGGCGGTATAGGGAAGCATCGCGCAGGGAGGGGGCTCCCTGCGGGCTTCCCTGAGACCCCCGGAGCAACGCGATGTGATCGCGTTGCTCTGAGGGTCTCCTACCTCCCTCCTCGCCGCAGGTCCCGGATCCAAGATGGCCGCGGCATCCGGGTCCTGCAGGGAGGGAGGTGGCTTACCGAGTGCCTGCTCAGTGCAGACACTTGGTAAGCCTGCAGCCCTGCGCAGCAGATCGTCGATCTAACAGAGTGCTGTGCACACTGTCAGATCAATGATCTGTAATGTCCCCCCCTGGGACAAAGTAAAGAAGTTAAAAAAAATTCCCCACATGTGTGTAAAAAAAAAAATAAAAAAAATATCCTAAATAAAGAAAAAAAATATATATTATTCCCATAAATACATTTCTTTAGCTAAATAAAATAAAACAATAAAAGTACACATATTTAGTATCGCCGCGTCCGTAACGACCCAACCTATAATACTGCCCCACTAGTTAACCCCTTCAGTAAACACCGTAAGAAAAAAAAAAAAAAACGAGGCAAAAAAACCGCTTTATTATCATACCGCCGAACAAAAAGTGGAATAACACGTGATCAAAAAGACGCATATAAATAACCATGGTACCGCTGAAAACGTCATCTTGTCCTGCAAAAAACGAGCCGCAATACAGCATCATCAGCAAAAAAATAAAAAAGTTATAGTCCTGAGAATAAAGCGATACCAAAATAATTATTTTTTCTATAAAATAGTTTTTATCGTATAAAAGCGCCAAAACATAAAAAAAAGATATAAATGAGATATCGCTGTAATCGTACTGACTTGACGAATAAAACTGCTTTATCAATTTTACCAAACGCGGAACGGTATAAACGCCTCCCCCAAAAGAAATTCATGAATAGCTGGTTTTTGATCACTCTGCCTCACAAAAATCGGAATAAAAAGCGATCAAAAAATGCCACGTGTCCAAAAATGTTACCTATAAAAATGTCAACTCGTTCCGCAAAAAAACAAGATCTCACATGACTCTGTGGACTCAAATATGGAAAAATTACAGCTCTCAAAATGTGGTAACGCAAAAAATATTTTTTGCAATGAAAAGCGTCTTTCAGTGTGTGACGGCTGCCAATCATAAAAATCCGCAAAAAAACCCGCTATAAAAGTAAATCAAACCCCCCTTCATCACCCCCTTAGTTTGGGAAAAATAAAAAAATTAAAAAATGTATTTATTTCCATTTTCCCATTAGGGTTAGGGTTGGGGCTAGGGTTAGGGCTAGGGCTAGAGTTGGGGCTAGGGTTAGGGCTAGGGTTAGGGCTAGGGTTAGGGCTAGGGTTGGGGCTAGGGTTGGGGCTAGGGCTAGAGTTGGGGTTAGGGTTAGGGCTAGAGTTGGGGCTAGGGTTAGGGCTAGTGTTACGGCTAGGGTTATTGCTAGGGTTAGGGTTGGGGCTAGGGTTGGGGCTACAGTTAGGGTTGGGGCTAAAGATAGGGTTAGGGTTTGGATTACATTTACGGTTGGGAATAGGGTTGGGTGTGTCTGGGTTAGAGGAGTGGTTAGGGTTACTGTTGGGATTAGGGTAAGGGGTGTGTTTGGATTAGGGTTTCAGTTATAATTGGGGGGTTTCCACTGTTTAGGCACATCAGGGGCTCTCCAAACGGGACATGGCATCCGATCTGAATTCCAGCCAATTCTGCGTTGAAAAAGGAAAACAGTGCTCCTTCCCTTCAGAGCTCTCCCGTGTGCCCAAACAGGGGTTTACCCCAACATATGGGGTATCAGCGTACTCAGGACAAATTGGACATCATCTTTTGGGGTCCAATTTCTCCTGCTACCCTTGGGAAAATACAAAACTGGGGGCCAAAAAATAAGTTTTGTGGGAAAAAAAAGATTTTTTATTTTCACGGCTCTGCGTTGTAAACTGTAGTGAAACACTTGGGGGTTCAAAGTTCTCACAACACATCTAGATAAGTTCCTTGGGGGGTCTAGTTTCCGATATGGGGTCACTTGTGGGGGGTTTGTACTGTTTGGGTACATCAGGGGCTCTGCAAATGCAACGTGACGCCTGCAGACCAATCCATTTAAGTCTGCATTCCAAATGGCGCTCCTTCCCTTCCGAGCTCTGTCATGCGCCCAAACAGTGGTTCCCCCCCCCCACATATGGGGTATCAGTGTACTCAGGACAAATTGGACACCAACTTTTGGGGTCCAATTTATCCTGATACCCTTGTGAAAATACAAAACTGGGGGCTAAAAAATAATTTTTGTGAAAAAAAAAAGAATTTTTATTTTCACGGCTCTGTGTTATAAACTGTAGTGAAACACTTGGGGGTTCAAAGCTCTCACAACACATCTAGATAAGTTCCTTGGGGGGTCTAGTTTCCGATATGGGGTCACTTGTGGGGGGTTTGTACTGTTTGGGTACATCAGGGGCTCTGCAAATGCAACGTGACGCCTGCAGACCAATCCATATAAGTCTGCATTCCAAATGGCGCTCCTTCCCTTCCGAGCTCTGTCATGCGCCCAAACAGTGGTTCCCCCCCACATATGGGGTATCAGCGTACTCAGGACAAATTGTACAACAATGTTTGGGGTCCAATTTATCCTGATACCCTTGTGAAAATACAAAACTGGGGGATAAAAAATCATTTTTGTGAAAAAAAAAAAGAATTTTTATTTTCACGACTCTGCGTTATAAACTGTAGTGAAACACTTGGGGGTTCAAAGCTCTCAAAACACATCTAGATAAGTTCCTTAGGGGGTCTACTTTCCAAAATGGTGTAACTTGTGGGGGTTTTTAATGTTTAGGCACATCAGGGCCTCTCCAAACGCAACATGGCGTCCCATCTCAATTCCAGTCAATTTTGCATTGAAAAGTCAAATGGCGCTCCTTCCCTTCCGAGCTCTGCCCTGCGCCCAAACAATGGTTTACACCCACATATGGGGTATCAGCGTACTCAGGACAAATTGCACAACAATTTTTGGGGTCCAATTTCTTCTCTTACCCTTGGGAAAATAAAAAATTGGGGGCGAAAAGATCATTTTTGTGAAAAAATATGATCTTTTACGGCTCTGCATTATAAACTTCTGTGAAGCACTTGTTGGGTCAAAGTGCTCAACACACATCTAGATAAGTTCCTTAAGGGGTCTACTTTCCAAAATGGTGTCACTTGTGGGGGGTTTCAATGTTTAGGCACATCAGGGGCTCTCCAAATGCAACATGGCGTCCCATCTCAATTCCAGTCAATTTTGCATTGAAAAGTCAAATGGCGCTCCTTCCCTTCCGAGCTCTGCCCTGCACCCAAACAATGGTTTACACCCACATATGGGGTATCAGCGTACTCAGGACAAATTGCACAACAATTTTTGGGGTCCAATTTCTTCTCTTACCCTTGGGAAAATAAAAAATTGGGGGCGAAAAGAACATTTTTGTGAAAAAATATGATTTTTTATTTTTACGGCTCTGCATTATAAACTTCTGTGATGCACTTGTTGGGTCAAAGTGCTCACCACACATCTAGATAAGATCCTTAGGGGGTCTACTTTCCAAAATGGTGTCACTTGTGGGGGATTTCAATGTTTAGGCACATCAGGGGCTCTCCAAATGCAACATGGCGTCCCATCTCAATTCCAGTCAATTTTGCATTGAAAAGTCAAATGGCGCTCCTTTCCTTCCAAGCTCTGCCATGCGCCCAAACAGTGGTTTACCCCCACATATGGGGTATCAGCGTACTCAGGACAAATTGTACAACAAATTTTGGGGTCTATTTTCTCCTGTTACCCTTGGTAAAATAAAACAAATTGGAGCTGAAATAAATTTTGTGTGAAAAAAAGTTAAATGTTCATTTTTATTTAAACATTCCAAAAATTCCTGTGAAACACCTAAAGGGTTAATAAACTTCTTGAAAGTGGTTTTGAGTACCTTGAGGGGTGCAGTTTTTAGAATGGTGTCACACTTGGGTATTTTCTATCATATAGACCCCTCAAAATGACTTCAAATGAGATGTGGTCCCTAAAAAAAAATGGTGTTGTAAAAATGAGAAATTGCTGGTCAACTTTTAACCCTTATAACTCCGTCACAAAAAAAAATTTTGGTTCCAAAATTGTGCTGATGTAAAGTAGACATGTGGGAAATGTTACTTATTAAGTATTTTGTGTGACATATGTCTGTGATTTAAGGGCATAAAAATTAAAAGTTGGAAAATTGCAAAATTTTCAGAATTTTCGCCAAATATTCGTTTTTTTCACAAATAAACGCAAGTTATATCGAAGAAATTTTACCACTATCATGAAGTACAATATGTCACGAGAAAACAATGTCAGAATCGCCAAGATCCGTTGAAGCGTTCCAGAGTTATAACCTCATAAAGGGACAGTGGTCAGAATTGTAAAAATTGGCCCGGTCATTAACGTGCAAACCACCCTTGGGGGTGAAGGGGTTAAGGACCGCTGGAGTAACAAGGAGTTCAGGCAAAAAGGAAACTTATTCAATAAACGTCCCTTTAAATCGGCGGATAGATCCCATTAATCCTATTCTACCTGTAGGAGGTAGATTGCTAAAATTTGTTAATCAATGGAAGGAAATAACTACTAATTCTTGGGCCATAAATCTATTATCTTCAGGACTTTAAACTTCATCCGGACACCTCCGGATTCTTTCCTTCTAACCGTTAAAATCCAAGCTACAGCAGGAAGCACTTGAACTTGAGATTAAATCTCTTTTAACCAAACAGGTTTTAATAGAAGTTCCGTCATCTCAGATAGGGAAAGGATTTTACTCTCCCTTGTTTTTGATTACTAAGCCCGATGGATCGTTCAGAACTATAATAAATTTAAGGAGATTGAACACCTTCTTAAGATCCAAGACATTTAAAATGGAGTCCATTCATTCAGCTATAAAAAATGTATTTCCAAGCTGTTATATGGTAGTCTTGGATCATAAGGATGCTTATTACCATCTTCCTATACACCAATTACACCAGCAGTTTCTCACGGTGGCGGTAATAATGAATGTAGTAAATATAAGTAAACTGACTGAACAGCAATCTAATCTGAACTGGTGCATAACCAAAAAAGTCTTACATAGCAAATAGATCAATCAATGGCTGCACTCAACTGTACTAAATCAGGGAAATGTGCGATACATGAAATGTGAATAGTTTAATGGCTTGTGAAATCTATGAAAAAACATGAGATGCTTAGCACAAGATTTGGCCAAAAAATGTTAGCCCATCCACCAAACGTCAAGGTAATCTCAAATCGGATGGGTACCTGACCTGACTGCCTAGTGTGAACACTTACCTATGGCTAATAACATGGTAAAGCCTGCATTTATAGGAAGGTCAGAACCAACTGTGTTTGGATGTAATTAAAATCACAGCATGGTGAAGGGCGGTAATAATGAATGGTCAGGTTTGTCATCTGCAGTTCAGAGCAATGTCCTTTGGGTTATCTATGGCCCCGAGAGTGTTTACTAAATTGGTATTAGAAGTGATGTCCTTTCTACAGGTAAAAGACTGGTCATTCCATACCTAGACGACCTGCTGATTGTAGGAAAAGCCCCCCCTTCAGTGTGAACAGAGGTTGGAGGAAGTTGTGTTTTCTCTAGAAATACTTGGCTGGATTATCAATTGGGAAAAATCCAGACTCCAACCGTTAACATGTCAAAAATTTCTTGGACTTCTTCTAGATTCAGTGCGCCAGGAATGTTTGCTTCCTGAGGAGAAAAAGACCTCCATAATTAATAGGGTGAACCTAGCGATTGAAAAACGCAGTATGTCATTAAGAAGTGCCATGTCCTTGCTAGGTTCATTAACTTCATGTATTCCAGCGGTTCAGTGGGCACAATTTCATACTAGACAACTGCAGAAATTTGTATTAGAAGAGGACATTAAAAAGCGGGGACATTTAGATCAGACAGTTTTTCTAACTTTAGAGGTGGTTCGCTCCCTTACATGGTGGTTGGACTGGGAGAATCTCTCTAGAGGAGTCCTCTGGGTGATAACTCCTTCAAACATAGTGACCACAGACGCTAGTCCAGAAGGCTGGGGGGCACATTTTCAGGAGCAGATTGTTCAGGGTCTTTGGTCCAGATCAGAATCTTACAATTTTAATGTAAAAGAATTAAGAGCAATATATTATTCCATACTCCACTTTCTTCCCCAGCTGCGAGGCTCTCACACAAGGGTCTTTTCCGACAACACCACTGCGGTGGCCTATCTAAACCATCAAGGAGGTACGCGGTCGGACACTCATGGACGTTACATCAAACATCATGAATTTAGTCGAAAATCATCTTTTGTCCCTATCGGCAGTACACATCAGGGGCATAGACAATTTTTGTGCCGATTTTCTCAGCCGCCACACCCTTCATCAAGGGGAATGGATGCTCAACAGGAAAATTTTCAGACTGATAACAGCTCGATGGGGGGTGCCTCAAATAGACTTATTTTCAACAAGGTCCAACCGTCAAGTCAGAACATTCGCCTCGTTGTGCAAACGGGACAATCTGGACATATTCGATGCCCTTCAGGTTCCATGGACATTCAGTCTGGCTTATGCTTTTCCCCCATGGGATCTTCTGCCCATAGTTATAAGAAAAATAAGGGAAGAAGGGGCAAGAGTACTACTGATAGCCCCATTTTGGCCCAAGAGGCCATGGTTTTCATGGCTCAGGGCAATGTCGATTACAGACCCTTGGATTCTTCCTCAGATCAAGGACCTGCTGTCTCAAGGGCCATTCTTCCACCCTCAGGTAAAGGGCATGAACTTGACTGTCTGGAATTTCAGAGGCAGTTATTAAATCTTAGGGGATTTTCTAAAGGGTTGATAGATACCCTCATGAAGAGTAGGAAACCATCTACTACGAAAATTTATGTCAAAGTCTGGAGAAAATTTCTCGAGTTCCACACAGCACAATTTTCTTCTGAAATACCTATATTTTCAATATTAGAGTTTCTGCAGCAGGATCTTGAGTTAGGTCTCTCTGTAAGCACTCTAAAGGTTCAGATTTCAGCTCTAGGAGCTCTCTTCAATTATGATGTTGCAGGCGATAGGTGGATATCCCGTTTTATATCTGCATGTGAACGGTCGAAACCAATCCATATACCACAGGTCCCACAATGGGATCTAACTTTGGTCCTAGACGCATTAACACAGAGCCCTTTCAAGCCTCTTCATACAGCCTCATTGAAAAATATCTCATTAAAGACGGTGTTGTTAGTAGCATTGGTATCTGCTAGGAGAGTGAGCGTTCTCCATGCCTTATCAATAGACCCTCCATTTTTATCTGTAATATCTGACAGAATAATTTTAAAGACGGACCCGTCCTATCTTCCTAAAGTTGCCACTAGGTTTCATAGATCCCAGGAGATCTTCCTGCCTACTTTTTATAAAGACCATTCAACTCCAGAGGAGGTGAGGCTTCATTACCTAGATGTTAAAAGGACTGTTCTGGCCTACTTAGAGAGGACTAGGGACTGGAGGAAGAGTAGGGCTCTCTTTGTGTCTTTCCAGGTTAAAAACAAAGGCTCCAGAGTCACAAAGAATACGTTATCACGCTGGATCAGAGATGCCATAATCTTGGCGTATAAAGCTAAAGCAAGAGATCCACCACTACATGTGGGAGCACACTCTACAAGAGCCTTGTCGGCTTCCTGGGCGGAGAAGGTGAACTTGCCAATAGACCTTATATGTAAGGCCGCAACCTGGTCTTCACCTAGTACTTTTTATAAGCACTATAGATTAGACCTGTGTTCCGCCTCTGATCTAACCTTTGGAATATCGGTCCTTGACACGGTGAACCCACCCAAATTATAGTCTCTGTAAATCTCTCTAGTGGGTGCTGTCGTGGCGAATAGAAAATACTGGATTACTTACTGGTAATGCTCTTTTATAGAGCCCACGACAGCACCCATTCACATCCCTCCCTTTTTATAGTAGCACATGGTGCCTTGGTGGTGAGGTGTTGATAGTAGAACAATATAGTATAAGATTGTAAATATGTACATATTTCTGAGCCTATTAACTAAAGCCTGGCGGCGGTTCCTCCTATTCTCTGTAATACAAACTGAGGAGCGAGGGGGGGCAGCCCCTTTTATCTCTGTAGGTTTCCTGTTCCTAGGGGCGGATCCCCTCTCTCTAGTGGGTGCTGTCGTGGGCTCTATAAAAGATAATTACCGGTAAGTAATCCGGTATTTTTAAAGGGTTAAATTTAAAAGGGGACATCTGCAAGAACTATCTGACCCAAAACTGATTCAGCTGGTTCCTTATCGTAGTTCTGACTTTTTTTTTTTTTTTATTAGAAATTGGTCATCTATGTCTGTTTTGAAAGATTGAAAAAAAGGGGTAAATTTACATGGTAGAGTTGATGTCAGAGAAACGACACTGCAGCCTCCAGTTAACTATATAGGAAAAAATTACCGCACACTCAAAACTGGTATGATGCAAATAGGTATATGCCAGCTTTATTCAAATGAACAAAAAGAGGTTGCCACATAGAAAAATTGTTGAAAGAAACCCAACGTTTCGACCCTCCCGGGTCTTATTCATGGGGTAACTAGGAGAGCAAAGAAACAAAATAAATAGCTGTTCGTCATATAGCAACATTTTCATCATTTTCAGACATAAACACTGTACAATACGAAAAATAATTAACAAAAATAATCATAATACTAAAACACCAAAAAAGAAATACAAGACATGCAGATAAAGAGGCAGCCAGAGATGGTGAAGGACTGGCGGTCGGGAGCAATGATTCCAGATATTTTTCAATAAGCTAAGTAAGTAATGTCAAGTGAAATACAGGTTGTTTACCTTTTATCCTTTGGTAAATATAAATAAGAGTGGCATTGGTAGAGGGTGGGTGAATGATCCCTTTTAGAGCATATCCTGTCACTGTGATAAGATATCAGTATTATATAATGCATAGGTAGAGAGACAGTTTAGGCATAAAAGGCTTATATGTACATCAGGATATAGAGTAGGGTCCCAGGTGATTTCAGACACGTGTAGCCATATTTGGATGATATATTGTGTAAGAAATCCCCTTAATACCAATGTTCTATAGTATCGGTGGTTATGGTGGATACCTTGCTGTAGGGCCAGTAAAGGCCTGCGTGTCCCGGGTGGATGAGGCTTGAAATGGAATGGCCGTTACATTTAAGAAGGGCCTGTAAATACCCACATGTCAAGGACAGTAATGGAAGGCAGGGAAAGAGATAGTAAGTTCAGTGGCGAACAGCTCGAGTACCTGTAGTGTCCTGTTCCAGGATCAGTGGCGCTCCCGCGCCCTGCTAGTGGTGCTGTCCTGGATGGAGGGAGAAGGCGAGCTTAAATGCCGCCCTGAGGCACCGCCGCACCGGAAGTGAGTTCTTCCGGACCGGAAGTGACGTGGCGCCCTGTATTCCTGCATGCGCGGTAAGCGCTGCGTGTCAGAATGGGCATAGAGATGCCCAATAGTGGGAGTGTATAGGCGTGGTCTGTAGTGGTTGCATAGATAGGTCTGTAATGCGGCGAATAGTATGGGCCTGGTGGGTAGCTACATAATGGATACTGTGTAAAAGGTCTGTCGCTATAGCGTCATGGGCAAATAGACCTATAATATAAGTAGCTACATAATGGACATAGGGATCAAAAGTGAGTATGGGGATAGTTACTATAAGATGAGCGTACTGAATGAAATTGAACCCAAAACTCGGAAGGAATGTGAATAAAATGTATAAAATAAAGAACAAAAATACGCAAAATGAAATGAAAAAAATGAAACAGGAAAAATAAAGGGGAAAAGACTAATAAAAAAGAAGAAAAAATAAAAATAAATAATAGATAATAAAATTGAAAAAACGAGGAAAAAATGAAAATAAAAAAATAAATGATTTGGTGAAACAACAAAAAAACGCAAATGGTGGAAATAAGAAATAATTGAATGAAATGAAATAAAGAATAAAAAAAAAGGGGGGATATAGTCCTGTATGGATGTTGCGAAAAAATGGAAAAAAATAGGAAAAAAGTTGGGGAACTCAACTAGTAGATCGTAGACTCAACGTGTCTGGAAGGTAAAATGCAAAGATTAATACTGTTTTACAGTAGCCAATCTATTTCCCTGTTGAGACCCTTGGGGGTAAGGATCTCGAGTTTGTGGATCCAAAATGTTTCTCTCAATTTTAGTTGTTTAATATGATTACCCCCTCTTCTGGGTCTAGGTACTTGTTCAATTACCTGGTACTTTAACTGTGCGACCGTATGTCTGAACTTGACAAAGTGTTCCGGGATGGGTAGCCATGTTTTGCTGCAGCGAATAGTGGATTTGTGACTAGCTATACAGTCTTTGATGTGTTGCGTTGTTTCCCCTACATATAGGAGGCCACATGGACATTTTATGACGTAGATTACAAAATTAGAGTCGCAAGTGTAATAACCGCGGATGGGATATGTTTTACCTGTTCTGGGGTGTGTAACACTGTCGGACTTGATGATGTTTGAGCAGGAGTCGCAGCTGAGACAAGGGAATGTCCCATGGCGGCGTGGAGTCAATACACTCTGATTCATGTTAGGGCAAGTACTGCCAATGTCCGCCTTTGATGCTGGGGGCTCTCCTGTTAGACATCAGGGACAGTACTGAAAAACTCGTGATATTGGGATAGGCTTTTGCTAACAGAGGCCAAGGTTTATTAATGACCGACTCTATTTTGGGCATAAAAGGATGAAAGGTATGGACGAATGGTACCCTATCCTTGTTGGTGTGTCTCAGGGATGGTCATTGCGGTTGAAGGACCCGTGATTTCTCTTGGTCAAGTAGACACTGGGGGTAGTTCCTTTCCCTGAATTTCTCAGACATATTGTCCAGGCGTATAGGGAGTATGTCAGGGTCAGAAACAATCCTAGCTACTCTGGTGAATTGAGAGCTGGGAAGGCTACTGCGTGTGGCTTTCGGATGACTACTAGAGTAGTGTAGGAGGCTGTTACAGTCCGTCGGTTTGGAATAGAGATCTGTTGAGAGGCGGCCCTGGTCGTCCTTCTGTATGAGGATATCTAGAAAGGAAATCTGGTTAGGGTCATAGTGGATGGTGAACTGAAGTTCGGGGTAGATTGAATTGAGAGTCTGGTGGAATGCCGTAGTATGTCTGCCGGTCCTGCCCAAATAAAGATGTCATCTATATAGCGAAGATAGCAATCTATGTGTTGCTTAAACCTGTCATCCGTGTAGATAAAGCTTTCCTCAAATGAGTTAATATAAGCGTTTGCATACGCCGGTGCGTCGTTTGAGCCCATCGCGGTCCCCTGGCGCTGTATGTAGTAGGTGTCCCCATAGAGAAAAAAGTTTTCGTATAGGACTAATTTTAACGAATCCAGGCAGAAGTGTATGGAGCTAGTGGATCTGTCAGTAGTTTCCAACAACAGTTTGAATGCTGCAATTCCTTTTTCATGAGTAATAGATGTGTAGAGGCTATTATCGCCGCCGTCAGTCGGTGGCGGGGGCAGATCGGGGTCTCCAGCCGTGGCCAATGATATTGCAGCATCGGCCATTGCTGGATTGTAATATTTCACCAAGTTTCATAGGTGAAATATTACAAATTGCTCTGATTGGCTGTTTCACTTTCAATACCCAATCAAAGCGATCGTAGCCACGTGGGGGCAAAGCCACCCCCCTGGGCTGAAGTACTACTCCCCCTGTCCCTGCAGGTCGGGAGAAATTTGAGTTAACCCTTTCACCCGATCTGTAGGAACGCGATCATTCTGTGACAGCATATGCATCAGAGGTCGGATTGGCACCGACTTTCATGACGCATATGCTGTGTCACAGGTCGGGAAGGGGTTAATATTTTTGGAAGTTGGAGTGGGGATTTTTTAGATTTGGCTATCTTAGGAGGATATCTGTTTGTGCAGGTAACTATTACTGTGCAGAATTATTAGGCAACTTAATAAAAACCAAATATATTCCCATCTCACTTGTTTATTTTCACCAGGTAAACCAATATAACTGCACAAAATTTAGAAATAAACATTTCTGACATGCAAACACAAAACCAAAAAAAATTAGTGACCAATATAGCCACCTTTCTTTATGATGACACTCAGCAGCGATCAACATTGCATGCAGAAGCCACCACAGCCTCCCAGACAATGTTCCGAGAGGTGTCGTTTTCCCTCCCTGTAGATCTCACATTTTATGGGGGACCACAGGCAGGGTCGTACTGGCCCACCGGAGAATACGAGGACTCTCCGGTGGGCCCAGGCACTGACACCTGCTGGCATATTGGCCAGCAGCTGCTTAAGGCCCCCACTGCTCCAGGGGCCCCCAGCCAGTGGCGCGTCGCTAATAGCGGCACACCCAGCTGCTATGGGGCCCCTGAGTCAAGGGGGGCCCTCCTGGTGCCAGAGAGCGGCAGCTGGACAGGAGCCTGTCCCCGCTGCTAAAGAGAAATGAATATTCACGCTTCCCCATGCCCCCATGGGCCTGGAGAGGAGTGAATACCATTTCACTTTAATGGTGGGCAGCGTTTGCCACAGGCTGAGGCTAACACTGCCCGCTGGTGCTGCTGAATGGGGGCCCTGGAGGTGGTCCCCTAAAGGGCAGCGATCCCTGATTGTGATCCCTGCAGCTTGGGACCGGAGCGAAGCTGCAGGGATCTGACTCCGTCCTCCTTCCTTCCTGGCACTTCCTGTCTGACTCAGCGCGGCTGGATGACGTCATCATTCAGCTTGGCTGTTTCAGAGGGGAAGCTGCCGGGATGTGCTGCGGCTATTGGGAACATGCGGAGAGGTGAGTGGGTGTTGTGTGTGTCTCTGCCTGCGTGTGTGCGGCTGTGTGTGTCTGTGTGTGTTCTGTGTGTGTGCATCTCTGCCTGCATGTGTGTGTGTGCTGTGTCCCTGCCTGCGTGTGTGCAGCTGTGTGTGCTGTGTGTCCCTGTCTGCCTGCGTGTGTGCAGCTGTGTGTGTGCTGTGTCCCTGCCTGCGTGTGTGCGGCTGTGTGTGTTGGGGGAGGCATTGATGATGGTGGTGGGGGAGGCAATGATGGTGGTGGAGAAGGAAATGATGATGATAGTGGTGGGGGAGTGTTATGATCCCAAGTGGCGGAGGATCACAAATAGATCAGCAAGTGATTAAACTAAGGACGAGCTCTAGGGAGATGGTAACTGGACTGATCGCAAATCTGAACCTATCCAAAACAACTAGAGGTAGCCGGTGAACGTGCCTAAAAAATTCTTAGACGTCTCGAGCCAGCCTGAGGAACTAGCTACCCCTAAAGAGAAAGAAAGACCTCGCTTGCCTCCAGAGAAATAATCCCCAAAGATATAGAAGCCCCCAACAAATATTAACGGTGAAGTAAGAAGAAGGCACATACATAGGGATGAAATCAGATTCAGCAAAAGAGGCCCACTAGTACTAGAAAGCAGAAAATAGAGCAGGGGTCTATGCGATCAATAAAAAACCCTTACAAAATATCCATCCTGAGATTTCAAGAACCCACACACCAACTAACGGTGTGTGGGGAGAAACTCAGCCCACTAGAGCAACCAGCAAGCGAGGGAATTACATTTTAGCAAGCTGGAACAGAAAACATGATAAACACTGCTGATCTAAAAATGAGCAAACAAAACTTAGCTTATCCTGGATGGACTGGGAGCAAGGTAGTCATCTGAGAAGCACTCATTACATCGACAGCCGGCCACAAGTGAAAGTAAAACAGAGCTATATAGGAACCTCCCAGAGGATAACGAACCAGCTGATAGCCAGAGACCAGCAGGATAACAAACAAGGCCACCAGGGGGAGCCCAAAGCAAAAGGCACACCATACCACCAGTGACCACAAGAGGGAGCCCGAAAACAGAGTTCACAACAGGGGAGGTAATGATGGTGGTGGGGGAAGCAATGATGACGGTGGTGTAGAAGATGGTGGTGGAGGCAGCAAGGATGATGGTGGTGGGGGAGGCAATAATAATGATGGTGGTGGGGAGCCGATGATGGTGGTGGGGGAGGCAATGATGGTGGCGGAGGCAATGATGATGATAATGGTGGTGGAGGCAATGATAATGGTGGTAGAGGCAATGATGATGGTGGTGGGGGAGGCAATGATGATGTGGTGGAGGCAATGATGGTGGGGGTGGCAATGATGGTGGTGGGGGAGGCAATGATGATGGTGGTGGGGAAGGCAGTGATGATGATCGTGGGGGGCAATGATGGTGGGTGAGGCAATGATGGAGGTGGTGGAATGGGCAATGATGGGGTGGTGGGGTAGAAAGCAATGATGGTAGTGGTGGAAAGGACAATGGTCGTGGGGAGGAGGCAATGATGGAGGTGGTGGGTAAGAAGGCAATGATGGAGGTGGTAATGAGTAGAATGGTGGAGGGGGAGAACGATGATGGTGGAGGGGAGCTGCATTATACCCTATGAGGGGGCTACATTATAATCTATGAGGGGGCTACATTATAATTCTGTGGGGGGCTGCATTATTCTCTCAGGGGGTTACATCATACTATATGAGGGGAGCTGCATTATGCCCTATGAGGGGCTACAGTATATTCTATGGGGGGCTGCCTTATGAGGGGGTTGCATTATACTGTGAGGGAGCTACATTATATTCTGTGGAGGGGCTGCATTATATTATATGTGGGGGCTGCATTCTCTCAGTTGGCTACATCATACTATATGAGGGGAGCTGCATTATGCCTTATGAGGGGGCTACAGTATATTCTATGGGGGGCTGCCTTATGAGGGGGTTGGATTATATTTTGTGGGATGCTGTATTATACCCTATGAGGGGGGTTGCATTATATTCCATGAGGGAGGCTACTCCAGCCCCAGCTACATAATTAAGACATGTACTACCTTATATTATACCTTGATATTAGCGTGTTTTACTACACAATTGGTGGTCTTGAATTTATTTCTATGTAGCTACATAGTGGGCCCGTCCAATGCTGACCACAGGTTCTCTATAGGGTTCAGATCAGGTGAACAAGGGGGCCATGTCATTATTTTTTCTTCTTTGAGACCTTTACTGGCCAGCCATGCTGTGCAGTAGTTGGAGGCATGTGATGGAGCATTGTCCTGCATGAAAATCATGTTTTTCTTGGACGATACCGACTTCTTCCTGTACCACTGCTTGAAGAAGTTGTCTTCCAGAAACTGGCAGTAGGTCTGGGAGTTGAGCTTCACTCCATCCTCAACCCGTTTTTTGTTCAAAGGTGGTCATTTTTCAGCCTTCCTTACCTTGGCCATGTCCCTGAGTATCGCACACCTTGTGCTTTTTGTTACTCTAGTAACGTTGCAGCTCTGAAATATGGCAAAACTGGTGGCAAATGGCATCTTGGCAGCTTCAAGCTTGATTTTCCTCAATTCATGGGCAGTTATTTTGCGCCTTTTTTGCACAACACGCGTCTTGCGACCCTGTTGGCTACTATTTGCCATGAAACGCTTGATTGTTCGGTGATCACGCTTCAAAAGTTTGGCAATTTCAAGACTGCTGCATCCCTCTGCAAGACATCTCACAATTTTGGACATTTCAGAGCCCGTCAAATCTTTTGTGACCCATTTTGCCAAAGGAAAGGAAAGTTGCCTAATAATTAAGCACACCTTATATAGGGTTTTGATGTCATTAGACAACACCCCTCATTACAGAGATGCACATCACCTGATTTACTTAATTTGTAGTTGGCTCCCAAGCCTGAACAGCTTGGAGTAGGACAATATGTATAAAAAGGATCATGTGATCAAAATACAACTTGCCTAATAATTCTGCACACAGTGTATACACCACCGATTCCAACACATGGGATATATGTATATACACTAGTACGAAGTCTTTTTTGGTTATGCACCAGTTCAGACTAGTACTCTGTTCAGTCAGTTTACCATTATTTGCTATATACACTAGTACGTTCATTGCTAGCTCTGCAATAACATAAGGAACTACTACGGGGGGCTTGTCCGGATGCCAGCCTGAGCAGACGTGTGGTTACAGAGCTCCCGCCAGGAGAGAGGACCTCTGCGCTCTCTGGAGCTGTATCGTTCGCCTCTGTGACCACTCTGGACTCTTTCCTCCAGCAGGAGCAAAGCGGCATGTCGGTCCGGGCACCTCTTGCCAGGAGGGGGAGGTGTCTGGACGGCATGCGGAAGCTGCAGTTCCCGGCGCCCTGAATGAAGGGGATTCGTGGCCATGCTCAGCAGACTCGGTGCTTGGATGCGTCCCACATCAGCAGCAGGCTGGTAGTGACCTGGAGTCCTCTGGACAGTGTATCCCACAAAATGGCGGTTCGTTACAGACTGAAGAAGGAGGACATCTCTTGCCCCCTCCCCCTCAACGGAGCCATCTCTTAGTCACTCTGCTATCCCCCAGATCCACAAAGACCCCCGTGGATAGGAGCAGAAATGATAGAGAGGTGGGGGAAATGTTTTCTAAAAAGGGCCCCCCTAAGTTAACATCTAAAGTCACTCATGGGGGGAGTAGAGTGATTATACAGGGAAAACCTCTGAGGATGAAGAAGGCCACCTGGGAGAACACCCTCAGCTACCATAGGTGAAATTTCTCTCACGTTTTCCCTCAAAGGACGATTTTAAATCATTAATAGCAGAAGTTAAAGATGCAGATCTGAAATTGCCTGTGCGCGACAAGACCTGCAGCTTCTGTCTGGTTGTAATGATTCTTTGTAGGGAGACCACGATCTCATCAGATCCCATTTGGCTGAATTACATCAGTCATCTACTTTACAACAGAAAACTGTTAAAGAACTTCGGGTTCAATTGGAAGACCTGGACGATCGGGGCAGTAGATGTAACACTAGAGTAAGAGGTGTTCCAGAATCTAATGAACAAGAAAGCACCAACATAATCTTACAGAATATTTTTATTTCCATTTTGGGAGTTTCTGCCTCAGTGCCTATTAAATTTGACCTAGCTCATCGGTCCCTACAGCCTCAGGGGTCGTCACCTTATCCACAAGATACTATCTGCTGCCTCCATGATTTTGAAATCAAGGAAAAAATATGATGAAGCCAGGTCTCAGAGATAGATATTGTACCTGGATAACGTAATTCGGTTATTTCCGGATTTGTCTCATATTACTCTGCAAAAAAGGCGCCACCTCAGGCCCTTATGGACCATCCTAAAAGATCTCCGAATCCCCTATAGATGGGGTTTCCCCTTTGCTCTAACAGCCCGGAGAGAGGGATTCTCAGCAACTTTACATTCCCTGGAGGATCTACCAGCTTTTTGTGACTCATTGGGGCTTTAGATCCCTTATACTGTTGATTGGGACGCCCCCGGGCCTGGAGGTCCGCCACCACCTCCGGTCTGGTCCCAGAAAAGAAGAAAGGAACGAGGAGGCCCAGGTCCTAGAGGTGGCAAGAGAGGATCACTTTCTAATGGACTTCGCTGATTTCGGTTAGATTTAACCTAATCTGTTGTTAACCATTTTCTAAAATGCTGTAGTCAGCATATTGAAGTTGTTTATCTTTAGAAGTATTAGCCAGTGCAGGGTCATCTTTATAATGTCTTCTTAAGAAATTGGAAGCCGTTTATTTTTTGTGCGGAAATTATCTCAAAATATTGATGTTATATGCCTGGGGGAGCCATGGTTAGCCCTGCTGGAAGGGATATCTTTTCCTGGTTACTAGAGATTTCTCTTCTTTTTTTTTTTTCTCCTTTGCGCAGGTCAAACTTTGGGTTCCGCCCCCCCTAGTAATTTTTCCTGGGGCTATGTTGATTTATTTTTTTTGCCCTCCTAGTGGGTTCAACTTGTTCCACAGGTGTAGCCTCGGGCCAGGTAATTCGTTCCTGGGAATTATGGTTCTTTATTTTCTAAAGTTCGCAATTGTTTACTTTCTTCCTGTCTTGTCTTGTCCTCTTTTTCCCGTGCCCTCGTGTTTTCTTCCTACCCATTCATTCTGATGTAGCATCTTGATCAAGAGATGCAGGACATCTTGGAGGGTGTGGC
Organism: Ranitomeya variabilis; assembly: GCF_051348905.1. Lineage (NCBI taxonomy): Eukaryota > Metazoa > Chordata > Amphibia > Anura > Dendrobatidae > Ranitomeya > Ranitomeya variabilis. Next base: position 273,579,947 of record NC_135236.1, on the reverse strand, counting down.
TTATCACTGCATACTGGAGGCCTTGGGAGAGGTAACAGTTACCGGGTTCTTTGTGTAAGTCATGCACACACCATGACACGCATAATATCACTGAACGTTAGGGGTCTCAACTCCCCCAGAAAAAGGAGGATCACCCTTCAAGAATTGAAGTCTCAGAGGGCCAGCGTAATCTTCCTTAAGGAGGCTCATTTTGATAAATCTGGAACTTTCAGGTTTGCCTTCAATTCCTTCCCTGTGCCTTTAACAATTCTGCCTTTAACAATAATAAGAAAGGGGGAGTGGCAATTTTGGTATCTTCAGGTTGCCCCTTGCTGGTGAACAAAACGCATATTGACATGGAGTGGTGGGTTTGTGGTGTTGGAAGCTTCTTTGAGGGGTAGGCCCGTCATCTTATGCAATCTATACGCTCCAAATACTGGACAGATCAGATTTCTGCGTGATGTATTCTCTTTACTCCAAAACCTTACACTGGCAGCATTATTGATTGGAGAAGATTTTAATGTCCCTTTCTCCTAGGTATTTGATAGACAATCTGTTACCAACAAGTTTCCACCACAAAATTTAATTAGAATGGGGACGGATTTCAGAAAATTAATCAGGGCAAACTCCTTGTTTGGTTTATGGAGGATAGACCACCCTAAGGCTATCGCCTTCTCATTTCACTCTCGTCCTCATCATACCTATACCAGAATTGATTTCTTATTTGCTTACCTATTAACTCTAAGCATGATTTAAAAGGTCGAGATGGGCCAAATCACTTGGTCTGACTATGCCCCTGTTGTTTTGGACCTCAAATCCATTCAACTGTTTACGAGGGCCTGTCACTAGCATTTCAATGAGTTCCTAATTATGGATCCAACTAACCAGAAGGCCTTATTGGATCATCTCACCAACTTCTTTCGTCTTAATAAGGGTTCGGTTTCCTCTCCCTCAGTTTTGTGGGAAGCTCATAAGGATGTTATGAGGGGTTATTCTCTTAAAGAAGGTTCCAGATTTTAAAAAAATGCTAAATTTTATTTTAACAAACTAACCTCACAATTAGTCAATTAGTCAAAGAAGAACGTAAGTTGGCTGTTTCACCCTCTTTGAGGGCACTGAAGAAAGTAGTAGGGATTAGAAATAGGCTAAAAGATCTCTCTATGCGTAAAGTTGAAAAACTACTTCTTTATACAAAACAAAACTATTACAAAAAAGGTAATAAGGCCCACTCGTTATTGGCTAGGTTATTGAAGGATAGGTCTTCGACCTCAAATTCCCAGGTCCTTAGGGGAGCTGATAGTACAATTCATTACAACCCAACTGAAATCTCAAATTTATTTTGAGTTCTATCGCTAATTGTATAACCTTCAAGATACTCCTTCCTCAAATAGGGCTATTAGAAATATCATATTGCACATTTTTTACCAAATTTAAACCTTCCAGTCCTCCTCCTTGAGGCTTTGCTGTCTCTTAATCAACCAGTGACTCAAGAGGAGATTGTGGGCCTTCTGAGGGATCTTCCTTTGGGTAAATTCCCTGGACCGGATGGGCTGACGTATTTATATTATAAAACTTTCCTAGAAGCGCTTTCTCCCCATATGGTTAAGTTGTTTTACTCCTTTTTGGGTGGCTCTCCCATCCCGGACACGCTATCACATTCTTATTTAATTCTTATCCAAAAAGCTGGAAGGGATACCTTAGACTGTTCAAATTATCGCCCAATTGCATTACTAAACTCTGACCTAAAGATGTTTTATAGGCTTAACTACTGGCTACCTCAACTTATCAATAAGGACTACGTGGGGTTTGTCCCTAATCAACATGGGGGGGATGACACAAGACGGGCAGTAGACTTAATTGAGGTTTCCAATAGAAATAATTTACAGTCCCTCATATTGAGCTTAGATGCTGAAAAGGCATTTGATTGCCTAAATTGGTCCTTTATGTTTGAGACTTTGAAGATTTTTGGTATTTTGGACCCCTTCATGACAGTCATAGGTGCAGTGTACAGTTCCCCTTTGGACTTAATTAAAGTACCCTTTCACACTTCTCCCTCGTTTAATATTTCAAATGGCACTCTGCAGGGATGACCCTATCGCCTCTACTTTGTCTTGTGAATAGAACCACTAGTGTCAATGATACAACAAAACCCTAATATATCAGGAGTTGATGTTAAGAACAAAGTGTATAAGATCTCTTTGTTTGCAGGTGGTGTTATTTTAACTCTAACTAAACTTCATATTACATTACCTATTCTTATTGATGGTCTTAAAAAGTATAGAGATTTATCAAGTTATAAACTGAACACTTCTAAAACAGAAGCACTACCATTAAATATTCCATCTGATGTATTGGACCATTTAAAGTTAAACTTTAAATTTAGATGAACGTCTGAGGCTATTAAGTACCTAGAGGTTAACCTGTCTTCTTCTTACAGAAATCTGTTTGCAATTTCCCATCAGTTCTGGGTGTACTGAAGAGATTGATGGATAGATGGATGCCAGTCTCGCTCTCATTAATAGGCCGTATTGCTTCAGTCAAAATGTCTCTCCTTCCTAAGCTGCTTTATTACTTCAAAACTTTACCGGTCAGGGTTCCCATAAGTGAACTTAAGGCTCTTCAGGCAGCCATAATGAGGTTCATTTGGAATAGTAAGTGTCACCAGATCTCCAAGTGTGTCCTTGTCTCTCATAAATCACAGTGGTGGCTTTCCGTCCCTGATATTGTTCAATATTACTGGGCGGCTCATTTACGTAGGATTCCCTCGTGGGCTTCATTATGGGCTTACAACAAATGGACAGAAATAGAAAAATTTTTGCTAGGTCCAATCCATCTGAACTCGTTATTGTGGACAACTAAGCCCACTAAAATAACAGTATCTATCTTTGTTGGGTCTTATGCAGTTTATGAGGGAGGTTTGGATTTCATGTATGGAGAAGTATAGCCTGGCTTCCCCTAATTCACCAATAATCTCCCTCATATATCAGCCTCTGATACAGAATAGTATGGACTCTGCAATGGTCCACCCATGGATTTCTGCGGGATTATTCAGGTATGCGGATTTGGTAGATGGGGACACGCTGGAGCTTCTTTCGTTTGATTCCATTAAGTCTAAATTTGTTATTTCTAACAAAGAGTTCTTCCAGTACTTGCAAATCAAGCATTTTGCCTCTTCGCTTTATGGTATACTGAAGGTGTCTATGCCTACTAATTTTGAGAGGATTTGCAAAAGGGTCCTTCAACCAAAGGATTAATTTTGGAAATATATAGCATTATAAATTATCCTCAGGAAGGCCAACAACTTAAACATCCCTTAAACCAAAAAATATAGGAGCACAAAATAACCTATTGCATATATATTTAAATCAAATTCAAGCAGACAGCAAAATCCTATACCAAAAAAAAACCACTTGAACAAATAAAACCATAATAACCACATAATCAATCATATTATATTCAAAATATAAATATTTTTATTGAAGACACCAATCCAATTTAACACAAAAACATGATTAAAAACACATACAACAAATCTAAAAAACAAGGAGAGCAGAGCACCCCACATAATCCAATTTAGTTAATAATATAACATACGGTACTATGTACATCCAGCTAATCATAAATAGGGAAACAGGTATTTCATATTCACAATCTCATTATATCACAAATAATATTTAATAAGGTGCTATATATATATATCCAAATCCTAGTAGTATCCAAATTAAATAAAGTGCATATGTAAGAGGATACATGTAGCCCCAAAATATATTTATAAAGTGCACAGGTGTAAATCACATGCAATGATTCCTGATAGGGGAGTTGCTAAAACATAATGAAGAAATCCATATACTAACCAGGATTAATTTCCCACGTGGTGCCGCTGCTACCCCACACTCCAACACGCGTTTCACACCTTGCTTCGTCAGCAACACGAAGCAACGTGTGAAACGCGCGTTGGAGTGTGGGGTAGCAGCGGCACCACGTGGGAAATTAATCCTGGTTAGTATATGGATGTCTTCATTATGTTTTGGCAACTCCCCTATCAGGAATGATTGCATGTGATTTACACCTGTGTACTTTATGATATATTTTGGGGCTACATGTACCCTCTTACATATGCACTTTATTTAATTTGGATACTACTAGGATTTGTATATATATATATATATATATATATATATATATATATATATATATATATATATACAAATCCTAGTAGTATCCAAATTAAATAAAGTGCATATGTAAGAGGGTACATGTAGCCCCAAAATATATCATAAAGTACACAGGTGTAAATCACATGCAATCATTCCTGATAGGGGAGTTGCCAAAACATAATGAAGACATCCATATACTAACCAGGATTAATTTCCCACGTGGTGCCGCTGCTACCCCACACTCCAACGCGCGTTTCACACGTTGCTTCGTGTTGCTGACGAAGCAAGGTGTGAAACGCGTGTTGGAGTGTGGGGTAGCAGCGGCACCACGTGGGAAATTAATCCTGGTTAGTATATGGATTTCTTCATTATGTTTTAGCAACTCCCCTATCAGGAATCATTGCATGTGATTTACACCTGTGCACTTTATAAATATATTTTGGGGCTACATGTATCCTCTTACATATGCACTTTATTTAATTTGGATACTACTAGGATTTGGATATATATATATATATATAGCACCTTATTAAATATTATTTGTGATATAATGAGATTGTGAATATGAAATACCTGTTTCCCTATTTATGATTAGCTGGATGTACATGGTACCGTATGTTATATTATTAACTAAATTGGATTACGTGGGGTGCTCTGCTCTCCTTGTTTTTTAGATTTGTTGTATGTGATTTTAATCATGTTTTTGTGTTAAATTGGATTGGTGTCTTCAATAACAATATTTATATTTTGAATATAATATGATTGATTGATCATGATATGATATGATTGATTATGTGGTTATTATGGTTTTATTAACTTAAACATCCCTACATGACCAGATGGGAGTCTATCCTAGGGAGAGGGTTGTCACCTCAATGTTGGCAGATCATTTGGGAAAAAGCAGCCAAGTCCTCCATTTGCACCCTTTACATGGAAAATCAATACAGAATATTGATGTTCTGGTATCATACACCTGATCTCCACAGATTAAACCCTCAACTTTCAAACCTGTGCTGGCAATGTAGGTCCAAGGTGGGCACTCAATATCATATTTTTTGGTCTTGTCCCGAGATCACGGGTTTTGGGGATGAAGTGAGAGTCTTAATTAGCCGGGTTCTCTATGTGGAGGTGGGGCTTGACCTGGTTATCTATTTGCTTATTGTTTCCCCTAAAGGGATGGGAAAAAAATTCAGCCAAGCTGTTGCTACCTTACAGCGGCAAGGTATTTGATAGCCTTTCACTAGAAGCAGTCTTCCTCTCCATCTCAGCAGCACTTATTGAATAGAATAGCTGACATTCGTAGGATGGAGTATATGACGGCTTTGATGGGAGCAAGAGTGGATGGATTTGACTCTGTTTGGGCCCCTTGGATTATTACTGGACTCAGAGAGGCGGTTACGGTTTCTCTTACCTCCTCTTGCCTCTTTCGAAATCTGTATCTTCACCCTCCCCCACCCTGGTTGTGTGAGTCTTGTCTTTTTTTGTGTGGTCCATTTTTAATTGAATTTAATATAATTATTTGCTGTTACTTTTAGTACACTGTGTACGGGAGCTAGCTTACATAGGTGTTAGAAGTATCTATTCCTATGAATATTTGAATTCCAGAATTCAATGCTTCCTTTTATTATTTGGTGTCACATCACTAGAGGGTTTATTTCCCCATATTGTTCCTAACATTACTTCATCCTCGTGGCTCCTTTAGCTTATCCTTATTGCTTTCTGTGTAATGGTACTGAATGTAATTGTCTGTTCGGACTTGTGTCCATTTGTTAAACTATAAAAATTTTAATAAAAATTTACAGTTAAAAAAAAGGAACTACTAGCTGCCACCACTAATCGTTTATACAAGCCGATTGGACACTTATTACAGGTAGCGTATGGTTTCAGGGGTGCGGTTTACAGAGCAAGAGGAACAGAGCTATTACATTTTATATATTTAATCTGAAAAGTTGGCAGTGTTTATAAAAGTGAACAGCATGGACAAAACAATCCAGTTACATAAAATAAAAAGGAATAACACAAGAAAAAGTTCTAAACCCGTGTCATAGAAATGGTGCAGCCCTTTTATGAAGGGAAGAGCTCCTTTTATGGAAATGGTACAGCACCATAGTGAACTTTGTCTTCCAGGACTGACAAAGTCAAAAATTCAAAATGTGCTTTTATTGGCTAAAACCCATGCACACATATCTCTTTGGTGAGCTCATATGGGAGCTGGTCATGTGATGTGGTTAGGGTCCCAAAAATTAAAGATCTGCAACTTTCAGGATATCTACGTTCCAGGAGGGAGATATATTAATGTCGAAATTCCTGATATAATTTAAGCTTTCAATAGAAAGGAAACATGTATATTGTCATCCATCTCTCAGATTTTTATTTGGGACTGATTCGGCAACCGCCACTTTGTCACTACTCCAGAAATATGCTTGCCAAAACTGTAGGACCCTTGATGTTCACTCAATATTCATAATTTGGCCAGGAAACAAAGGAGCTCACAACAGTCTGTTTGCAGTTCTGTGAAATAGAAATACAAGGACCATAAATCTGTCACCTTTAACATTCATTTGCAAGCTGTGCCTGGAATTCCTGTCTGCGATCCATCAGATAACCAACTTTAATTACCATTCTGCAGCAGGGAGGTCCCAGCTGGACAAGGTTATGCAGAGTATCTTAGTGCTAGATTTTGTTCCCTTCAATTCACAATGAAGTAATGCTTCAATGTTCACTATGAGATTGATACATAGATTTTACAATTACATCTATAAGGGTATGTGCAGACGATCCGGAAGTAGCACTGCTTTGGATGCAGTGCATGTTTGCTGCGTCCAATGCGCTGCCATCTTTCGAACGCAGGTGAATCCGCATGTTCACTGAGCCGTGCGGATTCACAGCGTCCAATACATTCTATGGATGACATTTCTCTTGAGGAGACCAGCGCCGCATGTCCATCCCTGCGGGTGATCCACGGGCATCTGTGGGCTCATAGTGGGCATGGGATTTCTTGAAATCTGATCCACTATGCTGTAACATCTGTCCACTGTGGGTTGGATGCCTCACGAAAGCGCAGTTTCCAACCCGCAGCGTTTACTGATCGGGTGCACATGTCCTGACAGATGTCAAGCGTCAGATGCACTTTCAGATATCATTTTAAAGAGGTTGTCCACTACTAGGACAACCCCTTTTTGATTTATATGTCTGGCCCAGATAAAATTAAAAAAAGCTTATACTCGCCTCCCGTGCTGGCACTGTTGTATCTGTGTCAGCACTCACAGTCCCAAGGCTCTTGTGCAGTTGTGGCACGTGAGCCCACCAAATTAAACATGAAGAGGAAGTTATAGATGAGCTGCAGGCTTGACTTCCTCTTCATGTTCACTTCTTGCAAAGATGGGGACAGTGATGCTGGCGGTCATTTGGCGCCCAGCTCACGTGTCATAGCAACCGCACAAGAGCCCCGATACCATGAGTGCCGACACTGCCTGGAACGGCAAGGGAGGTGAGTATTAGCTTTTTTAATTTTATCAGGGCTAAACATTTAGATCAAGAAGGGGTCTTTCTAGTAGTGGACAACGTTTTCAAGGTGGAGGAGTAACAACAGGCAATTTAGTAATTGGTAATTTCTTTTCTTTTTTTTTTTTGGGGGGGGGGTAATTTGCATAGTAAATTTAAGAGCCAGTATGCCTAAGGGTATGGGTCAAAAACCACCATTTCACCTTTCTGATTTAAGTCTCCTCACCTCGACATGCTTAACATGTCACTCTCCACAAGGAGAAATTACACTTCTTGGATCCCGGTCAGACGCCTCTCAATCAGCCAAACCAGATCTCCACTTTGCACTGACGAGGGGCAGTACCCCGAAACACAGTGTCTGCAAATTGAGATTTTGGTTTGGCTTTTATCCTAAGTCATGTGACAAGGCTCGTTAAAGGGTCGACATTGACTGTTAGGATTGCTACTTCCAATAGGTGGCACTAGAGTCCTAGTCCTCTTCCTTTCTGAAGAGACAATTTGCACCTTTCTGACAAAAACTTTTATTGTGTCAGTGAACAAGAAGAGGGCTGGAATGTTAGAGATGGATGGTTACTTACCTGTCCCAGCTCCAGAGTGGAGTTCTACTGTGCCAATTGCTTTCTCTCTGCTGTGCCCCCTAATGTTACTCCCGAAGCCATTTTAAGCTTAATCATGCAGTACACCATCTCCGTATTCAGGTACTTCTGTGTTCACTATGTGGTTTTGTTTCATTTTTTTTGCCAAAAAGACAAACCCAGCTGTGCTTTTTGCTGGGCTCCTCTTTAGCTCTCTAAAATATGCCAAATAGCAAACTGATTTCTGCTGATTTGAGGTGACTGTCAATACAACTCTGCTCAGTTGTCCCAAGGTGCCCCTCCACACACTTGGCTCTGCTATTCCAAGGTGCCTGTCTGCAGACTTGGCTTTGCTGTTCCAAGCTGCCTGTCCTCAGACATTATTCTACTGTTCTAATATGCCTGTTCTAGCACTCTGCTCTGCTGTTCCAAGGTGCCAGTCCGTGCACTCGACTCTGCTTTTCCAAGGTGCATGTTTGCATACTTGGCTCAGGGCCTCCAATTTGCTTGCAGGTACACTCAGGTTTGCTGCTCCAAGGTGCCTGTCTGCCTACTCAGCTCTACTGTTACATGAAGCTTGTCCATACACTTAGCAATCCTGTTACAAGATGGGCTTCGCACAATATGTCATGTGTGCAGCTTGCAGCTTTGGAGAGGTCTCCCAACATTACTGTGTGGTCATAGTAAGGCCGGAGTCACACTACTGTAGCATACGGCCGAGTGCTATGCGAGAAAACATCGCATAGCACTTGGCCCAGTGTTAATCTATGGGACATCTCACATCACCGTTCATTTTCTCAGGCGTATTCGACATGCGTGTAAAATCACAGCATGCTGCGATTGTCACCCAGACTTGCCCGAGACTCGCCAATGCAAGCCTATGGGTGCGAGAAAAAAAAAAATCGCACAGCACTTGGCACATGCGAGCGCTGTCTGATTTTTACGCACCGTTTTCCCTTGAAAAGCCGGCAATTCATCTGCCGAGTATAGTAAAATCACAGAGTGACGGGTTAGAATAGAATCGATAGAATAGATATATATATACAGTGTATATATATATATATATATATATATATATATATATATATATATATACACATAAATATATAGATGTCAGTGTGACACACACACACACACACACACACACACACACACACACACACACACACACACACACACACACACACACACACACACACACACATATATATATATATATATATATATATATATATATATATATATATATGTGCAGCGCCCCAGAGTCCTGGTCGTTGCAGTATTGTCGCTCTTCCACCAGGGGGAGTGATGGTACATCTGATGGTACTAAAGGAGTTCACCTGACCAGGTATCACAGTCACACACTACACTTCACACTCTGGCCGCCAGGGGGAGCAAAAGGTTCTATCTATTAGGCCACTCCTCACACTCGGGTAAAACTGGGGGTTGGATAGGAAGTTAGTCAGAAAGCTACCTGGGTTTGACCCAGAGAAGACCTGTCAGGCAGACAGGGGGAGAAGGAGGAACATCTGAGCTGCAGACAGAGGTCCTTGGCAGGGGTGGGATCCTGACAGAGACAGAGCACGAGTTAGAACGTTACGGAGCTGCGCCTGCACCTCATTGCGGCAGCATCCTAAGAAAGGACAAGAAGCGAAGTATATTGTGGAGAAGTGAGAAACGAGATCACAGCACAAGGAGATAACACCAGGAGGAGTCTTGCCTTAAGACCGGCAACATCCTTCTGAGGCGCGTAGCCGGTGGCCGGAACACCGAGGGAGTGATAGGCTCTACGCATTACTTCAAACAACGGCAGGACAGTTAATTCCAAGTTGGCTGCCCAACCTTTAACCTAATGAAGACAACGGAGGCAAATTGTGGGAAAGGGGCGTCTCTAGGGTCCCTATAAAATAGCTCCAGGCCTACTCCGTCATACGGGTCGTCCTATCCATACCATCTGGGGGACGGAGAGAGAATATCAGAAACATACATGACAGTTGTGAGGACTATCCCGTGGTGCTCAGCAGGGAAGTACTACAACACACAGGCGCTAGTAGGAAGGCTACTGATTTCCACCTTCAAAGAGAACCGTGGATGTGCCTTCGGACCGGCCGGATTCAGCCAGCCCTATTAGCAATGCTCTGGATTGTGGACGCTGAAGTCTACAGTAAAAGGTAAAGAGACTGCAACCCTGTGTCCTCGTTATTTACTGCGACCTACACCATCATCATTTACCTTACTGGGAAGCCCTGGGGACATACTTCACCTGTGGGAAGGTATTCCATCTAGCTGCCATAACATAACCCCAGCGGACCCCTAAGCAGCGTCGGTCACCCTGACCGAACACCACACCACGAACACTTGACAAACAACATCCTTTAATTGATTGGGCGATCCAACTTTGGCGTCACGAACAGAATCTACCTAAGCCTGAAAATCAGGTCATGTGTGCCTTGGAACTGTATCTGAATTGAGCTTGAGCTGTGATTTGCTTAAAGACTGTGTATTGCCATTTGCCAGCAAAAATTCCCGCCAAAATCGCCGCCATTACAGCGCCACGAGGAGCGCAGGAGAAGACGAAGGGCGTGCCATGGGAGGAGACTACCAAAGCGGCGCCAAAAGTGATGACCACCCTCTCGGACTACTGCTGCAAAAAGGCGACGTGCCCCGAAGCACAGGAGGACCTCCCCCTGATTTGCAACGGCGGGAACCAGGACAAGAAGGAGTTCCACCCTCAGAAAATGGCGGAGCCATGTGCATGTGTGGCCACAGACCTCGAAGCAGCGAGGGCGACCAGCGAGTACCTGAAGGACGACGAAGTGATCCCGGACTGTCCCCGCCGACCAGAGGCGGATCCGAACTCACCGCCGCTGGAGGATCCGAGCCACAGGCGGAGGAGCCGAGTCAACCTATCCCGAACGCGGAGCCAGCAGATGTGAAGCAATGGAAGTCGGAGCTGTGCCAGACGGTCGCATTGGAAGACCCGTGGTCCGAGCTGCAGCCGATTCCAGTGTCCTCATCAATGGAACAGATCGGCATCGGTGGAACCACATCAGACGCAGGTATGGAAAGCGCCCCTGCTCTACCGACCGATCCTGCTCCCGTGACCACTCCCCGTCCAAGCAGTGACCGATTCCCCGCCGCTGAGCTCGTCGTGGTAGCCCTTGACACCATGGAGAAGACAGTGCCTCCGTTACCAACAGCTATGGGAGAACCACTAGACGTGAGCTCCGAGGGGGTAATCTTCCAATGGGATGCGCCAAGGACTATACCAGTCGGGTCTCGAGAAGAAGGAATCTATATTGCTGCGCTCACCTGGGAGCAGTACAAACAATGCCTAATTTCACACTGGAAAAAACGAAAAGAGAGAGAACAACGAGACCCACCGAGAGTACAAAAAACAAAGACCGATCGCGGTAATAAGAACTTGGTAAAACAGGGAACTATACTAGCCTTTCACCCGAAACGGGGTTGGGGCTTTATACAGGAACTGGGACTACCAACTGAAGTCTTTGTTACCAGCTATGACGTGGAGGTCCAATACAGCGATGGGTATCGGAACCGAATCTTACACAGAGGGGACCAGGTGACCTACACTCGCCATCGGAGTGCGCAAGGCTGGTGCGCTCGGAATGTTAAGCGATGCGAGCCTGCGGTAGCGCCTCCCGTTGTCCTGACTACGACTAACTCTGAATTGACAAATCCTAATACTACCACCACTGTGTGCATTATTGCCGCTACTGAACTTGCTACCAAAACTGACATTCGAATCCAGACCCCTGGTGACCTGGCCGCACCTGAGAGACGAACTAATGACACTAACACCGCATCAGACGAGAGCACGGAACCGAAGCTTCCCTGGTCAGGAAGTGTTCCCTACCAACCGATGCCTTGCAACCTACTATGAGGATGAACCTCGGAAACCTGAGGATATATAGTTATTTTAAAACTTTTCCTGTTGTTTTGCTGCTAAACCCGTCAAGGGTTAATTTTTAAAGGGATCCCTTTGTTGACCCGGGATCCCTATTGTTTCTAGTTTTGCACCAAGTTCATCACTGTTTTGCCAAAGAACATTTGAATCATGAACTGCGCATGATTACAAACTGCCTGTATATAGTTTGCACCTTCTTAAAGGTGCTCCCTACTGGTTTTACAAAAAGAAGAGCTTTTTGAAGAGACTGTTCCTGATTACAGCGTGAAAGTTCTTGCTTTAAACAGACTTGCAAATTGATAGTTTGCACTACCTCAGAAGAGACTTGGTTCCCCCTTAAAGGGAATTTTCATTTGTTGTACTTAGCCTAAAACATGATAATGTTGCCTTAAATAGTTAGATAGTGATATTGTTTTACATAGTAGTAGTATGTAGTTAGCCAGCTAGTAATAAGAAATTATTAATGACGTACTTTAGAAATTGAGGACAAGAGAAAGTTGAAAGCCGAATTTCAATAAAGTGAACCCGTAGGGGTTAGTGAGCCCTCCAGAGAGCCATAGATAGATGGTTGATAGACCTTGCTCTTAGAGAAATGAAGAAAATGTTGATTTATATTTTAGAGTTTTGTAGCATACCTTTAGTGGGTATACGCCCTTAAAGGAAAAGTACTGTTTTGTATTTGCACTTAGTAGATAGCATACCCGTATGGGTAATAACAGTTATTTATAGTTAGTTAGTTAATAAGTGTTATTTAAAATCTTAAGCACAATGTAAATATGTTTTTGTTTGCAACGTTCAAGTGTTTTCACCCCATAAAGGGAAGCCTTGTTATACGTACTTGTTTACAGCATTCCAAAAATGTTGTATGTCTTTTGCTAACGTATTGTTGTTCTTCTTTTCCCAGTCCGGGAGTACTGGATTTAACGGGGGGGGAGGGGAGTGCAGCGCCCCAGACACACACACACACACACACACACACACACACACATATATATATATATATATATATATATATATATATATATATATATATATATGTATATATATGTGCAGCGCCCCAGAGTCCTTGTCGTTGCAGTATTGTCGCTCTTCCACCAGGGGGAGTGATGGTACGTCTGATGGTACTAAAGGAGTTCACCTGACCAGGTATCACAGTCACACACTACACTTCACACTCTGGCCGCCAGGGGGAGCAAAAGGTTCTATCTATTAGGCCACTCCTCACACTCGGGTAAAACTGGGGGTTGGATAGGAAGTTAGTCAGAAAGCTACCTGGGTTCGACCCAGAGAAGACCTGTCAGGCAGACAGAGGGAGAAGGAGGAACATCTGAGCTGCAGGCAGAGGTCCCTGTCAGGGGTGGGATCCTGACAGAGACAGAGCACGAGTTAGAACATTATGGAGCTGCGCCTGCACCTCATTGCGGCAGCATCCTAAGAAAGGACAAGAAGCGAAGTATATTGTGGAGAAGTGAGAAACGAGATCACAGCACAAGGAGATAACACCAGGAGGAGTCTTGCCTTAAGACCGGCAACATCCTTCTGAGGCGCGTAGCCGGTGGCCGGAACACCGAGGGAGTAATAGGCTCTACGCATTACTTCAACAACGGCAGGACAGTTAATTCCAAGTTGGCTGCCCAACCTTTAACCTAATGAAGACAACGGAGGCAAATTGTGGGAGAGGGGCATCTCTAGGGTCCCTATAAAATAGCTCCAGGCCTACCCCGTCATACGGGTCGTCCTATCCATACCATCTGTGGGACAGAAAGAGAATATCAGAAACATACACGACAGTTGTGAGGACTATCCCGTGGTGCTCAGCAGGGAAGTACTACAACACACAGGCGCTAGTAGGAAGGCTATTGATTTCCACCTGCAAAGGGAACTCTGGATGTGCCTTCGGACCGGTCGGATTCAGCCAGCCCTGTTAGCAGTGCTCTGGATTGTGGACCCTGAAGTCTACAGTAAAAGGTAAAGAAACTGCAACCCTGTGTCCTCGTTATTTACTGCGACCTACACCATCATCCTTTACCTTACTGGGAAGCCCTGGGGACATACTTCACCTGTGGGAAGGTATTCCATCTAGCTGCCATAACATCACCCCAGCGGACCCCTAAGCAGCGTCGGTCACCCTGACCGAACACCACAGGTGGCATCACGAACACTTGACAAACTACATCCTTTAATTGGGCGCCCCTTAGCAGGGCCACGGACCGGGTCGGGCCACCGTGACATCCCCAGAACCGAAACAGAGGGACCCAGTACCGAGTACCCCACTGCCCTGCGCCTGGGGGCGATCCATATATATATTACATAGATAGAAGAAAAGCCGGCAATTCCTCAGCCGCTTAGTGTAAAATCACAGCAGGAGCCGACAGGATAGAATAGATGGATTATACACAGTAAATACAAATAGAATAGGAAGATATACAGATGTCAGTGACAAGTACAATTAGTAAAATGTGTGTGCAGCTTACTGTACATGTATTTAATTAATAAAAGATATTTCTGAAAAAAAAAATGGCGTGGTCTGCCACGCAATTTTTGTAACCAGCATAGGGATAGCCGACAGCTGGGGACCGATGTTTATAGCCTGGTAAGGGGGTAATACCCATGGAGCTTCCCAGACTATTAATATCAGCTCACAACTGTATACTAAGCCTTTACTGGCTATTAAAATAACATCGGCTCTCAGCCGCCCCAGAAAATGCGCATCTCTAAGCCTCGCTCTTCCCACTTGCCCTGTAGCGGGGGCAAGTAGGGTGATGGGGAGTTGATGTTACCTTTGTATTGTCAGGTGACAGCAAGCCCCGAGGTTAGTAATGGAGAGGCATCAATAAGACATCCCCAATACTAACCCCACTGCTTTAGGAGTGCTGAATGCCTATGTAGGAAAACTCACACACTAGAAAATTTCATCCACTACAAGTTTATGTTAAGGACCTAAAACTCTACCTTTCACCTCGCCAAACAGACCTACTACACCACCCTGGTCTCTTCACTATCTAACTACCCAAATAAACTTTTTGACACCTTTCACTCCCTCCTCAGTCCAAAAACACAAGTGTGATAGCAATCACACTGCATTCAGATGAAAATCGGATGCTAGTTATGAAAAATCGGATGTACTCGCATTACACTCTTGTGACTGTCGGCAGAGAGACTCTAACCGATTTTCCAAACATTTAGTGTGACTCCAGCCTTAGTCCAGCAGTCAGGCTGGGAGAAATCGTTGGGCCAGACTCCTTGACTACAAATTTAAGGGCCCCTTTCCACTTGCGAGGAAAACGGACGAGTGCAATCCGATAAAAAATCGGATTGCACTCGGACCAATGTTATTCAATAGGTGTCTTTTCATTTGCGATTTTTTTCTCAGCCGAAATCGGACTGAAAAATCTGGATCGGCTGAGAAAAAAATCGCAGCATGCTGCGTATTGCTGCGATCCTCGGACGAGACTCGCCAATGCAAGTCAATGGGTGCGATAAAAAAATCGCACAGCACTCGCACCATGCGAGTTCTGTCCGATTTTTACGCACCGGTGTCCTTTGAAAAGCCGGTAATTCAGCGCGGTGTACAGTAAAATCACACTGACAGGTTAGAATAGAGTAGATATATACACATAGAATAGGTATATATACATATATATGTCAGTGAGACACCTATATACAGTGGGGCAAAAAAGTATTTAGTCAGTCAGCAATAGTGCAAGTTCCACCACTTAAAAAGATGAGAGGCGTCTGTAATTTACATCATAGGTAGACCTCAACTATGGGAGACAAACTGAGACAAAAAAATCCAGAAAATCACATTGTCTGTTTTTTTATCATTTTATTTGCATATTATGGTGGAAAATAAGTATTTGGTCAGAAACAAACAATCAAGATTTCTGGCTCTCACAGACCTGTAACTTCTTCTTTAAGAGTCTCCTCTTTCCTCCACTCATTACCTGTAGTAATGGCACCTGTTTAAACTTGTTATCAGTATAAAAAGACACCTGTGCACACCCTCAAACAGTCTGACTCCAAACTCCACTATGGTGAAGACCAAAGAGCTGTCAAAGGACACCAGAAACAAAATTGTAGCTCTGCACCAGGCTGGGAAGACTGAATCTGCAATAGCCAACCAGCTTGGAGTGAAGAAATCAACAGTGGGAGCAATAATTAGAAAATGGAAGACATTCAAGACCACTGATAATCTCCCTCGATCTGGGGCTCCACGCAAAATCCCACCCCGTGGGGTCAGAATGATCACAAGAACGGTGAGCAAAAATCCCAGAACCACGCGGGGGGACCTAGTGAATGAACTGCAGAGAGCTGGGACCAATGTAACAAGGCCTACCATAAGTAACACACTACGCCACCATGGACTCAGATCCTGCAGTGCCAGACGTGTCCCACTGCTTAAGCCAGTACATGTCCGGGCCCGTCTGAAGTTTGCTAGAGAGCATTTGGATGATCCAGAGGAGTTTTGGGAGAATGTCCTATGGTCTGATGAAACCAAACTGGAACTGTTTGGTAGAAACACAACTTGTCGTGTTTGGAGGAAAAAGAATACTGAGTTGCATCCATCAAACACCATACCTACTGTAAAGCATGGTGGTGGAAACATCATGCTTAGGGGCTGTTTCTCTGCAAAGGGGCCAGGACGACTGATCCGGGTACATGAAAGAATAAATGGGGCCATGTATCGTGAGATTTTGAGTGCAAACCTCCTTCCATCAGCAAGGGCATTGAAGATGAAACGTGGCTGGGTCTTTCAACATGACAATGATCCAAAGCACACCGCCAGGGTAACAAAGGAGTGGCTTCGTAAGAAGCATTTCAAGGTCCTGGAGTGGCCTAGCCAGTCTTCAGATCTCAACCCTATAGAAAACCTTTGGAGGGAGTTGAAACTCCGTGTTGCCAAGCGAAAAGCCAAAAACATCACTGCTCTAGAGGAGATCTGCATGGAGGAATGGGCCAACATACCAACAACAGTGTGTGCCAACCTTGTGAAGACTTACAGAAAACGTTTGACCTCTGTCATTGCCAACAAAGGATATATTACAAAGTATTGAGATGAAATTTTGTTTCTGACCAAATACTTATTTTCCACCATAATATGCAAATAAAATGATAAAAAAACAGACAATGTGATTTTCTGGATTTTTTTGTCTCAGTTTGTCTCCCATAGTTGAGGACTACCTATGATGTAAATTACAGACGCCTCTCATCTTTTTAAGTGGTGGAACTTGCACTATTGCTGACTGACTAAATACTTTTTTGCCCCACTGTATGTATATTTATATTTCATGCAGCGCTAGATAGCATTAAAGCCGCTAATTCAATTGCCGGCTTTTGCCCTCTCCTTCCCAAACCCGACAGGATATGAGACATGGTTTACATACAGTAATCCATCTCATATCCCTTCTTTTATTACATATTCCTCTTCACTAATGTAAGAAGTGTCTGTGTGTCAAATTTGGGGGCTCTAGCTATGAAATTAAAGGGTTAAATTGCGGAAAAAATTGGCGTGGGCTCCCGCGCAATTTTCTCCGCCAGAGCGGTAAAGCCAGTGACTGAGGGCAGATATTAATAGCCTAGAGAGGGTCCATGGTTATTGGCCCCCCCCCTGGCTACAAACATCTGCCCCCAGCCACCCCAGAAAAGGCACATCTGGAAAATGCGCCTATTCTGGCACTTGGCCACTCTCTTCCCACTCCCGTGTAGCGGTGGGATATGGCTGCTGGATGAACTCATATGAACTCGAGCGTGGGAACTTTTCCAAGGCTCCAGTTCATGAGGACATCCAGCAGAGGGCGCCTCACCGCGACTCAATGTAAGTACAGATCACCCAGCTTTCCTTTCAGCACCCGGGGTTTACAGGCTCGAGCGAGTGCTTTAGCACAGCTCCTGCCTGTAAAATGATTTAACCCCTTCAGATGGATTTACTTCGTGGGACGTGACAGATCAACAGAAGGTATGTATATTGTTGGTTTATTATTTTGCCGAGCGAGGGTCTTCAGGTGGATTGAGAGAGCAATAAAATATTAAAACAACCTGTGTGTTTATTTCATTAAAATACTTTTTAATAATGTGTGTGTGTTTTTTTAACCCTTTCATACAATTGGATTAATAATGGATAGGTGTCATAATTGACGCCTCTCCATTATTAATCTGGCTTCATTACCCCATATCCCACCGCTACACGGGAGTGGGAAGAGAGTGGCCAAGTGCCAGAATAGGCGCATCTTCCAGATGTGCCTTTTCTGGGGTGGCTGGGGGCAGATGTTTGTAGCCAGGGGGGGCCAATAACCATGGACCCTCTCTAGGCTATTAATATCTGCCCTCAGTCACTGGCTTTACCACTCTGGCGGAGAAAATTGCGCGGGCGCCCACGCCAATTTTTTCCGCAATTTAACCCTTTAATTTCATAGCTAGAGCCCCCAAATTTGATTTGACACACAGACACTTCTTACATTAGTGAAGAGGAATATGTAATAAAAGAAGGGATATGAGATGGTTTACTGTATGTAAACCATGTCTCATATCCTGTCGGGTTTGTGAAGGAGAGAGCAAAAGCCGGCAATTGAATTAGCGGCTTTAATGCTATCTAGCGCTGCATGAAATATAAATATACATATATAGGTGTCTCACTGACATATATATGTATATATACCTATTCTATGTGTATATATCTACTCTATTCTAACCTGTCAGTGTGATTTTACTGTACACAGCACTGATTTGCCGGCTTTTCAAAGGACACCGGTGCGTACAAATCGGACAGTAATACGGATGTCATACGGATGGTGCGATTACAAAAAACGGATGATGCGATTAAAAATCGCATTGCACTCGCATTGCACTCGCATGACACTTGCATGACAATCGCATACGTTACATCCATGTTTTCGGTCCAGATTACGGACCGTTTTTTCTCTCGCAAGTGGAAAGGGACCCTAAAAAAAAAAAACAGAGAGAAATTTAGTCTAACCAGAGGATTCACAGGTTCCCATTCAGATGAAGACATTTATTCTCAGCGAGGAAAGGAAAGTCTAGGACCTGGTATACGAGAGATGCCTTAATGTGGCTACCAGGTACACATGAATTGGCCAATTTATGTGCTAAATGCTCTAATTTTTTCATATTTCTAGTGCAGTAATGCAGTTCAATTTTCATGTTTGCATGTTTTGGCACTCCTTGGCAGACTCCTTGACTAGTCATCTCACTCCTCTGTTAAAAGTATTTTTTCTCTGAAATCCTGCATGATGGAATCGATCTCGGAATCATGATGTCCATGGTTCAGGCAGCATAAATCACCTGACAGTTTCCCTTTAGCATGTTTTCTTTCTTTTTTTTTTTACCTTATAAATGAACTTTTCTATGTATACTAGTATATTGCACCTATGGGATAAATATGCATCTGTTAGGCTATAGCAGTGGTGCTGTATGGAGAAACAGGCCCTTTATTTGATCTTATGCTATCCGTAAAGTGATGCCAGTTCCAGTGATGTTGCTGATGCTGGTAATCACAAGATCTGTCTGGATCATAATTTTCTCACATCTGGGCAGCTTCAGTAAGAGTACATAAAAACCTACAAGAAACAAAATGAGGAAAAACCCTGCTGTAACTAGATAAGTAAAAGCAAAAGTGCATTTAAATAACACAGAGTTCTTAGTAATACTGTTTTTGATCAAAAATAGCCATCCCACCTCGGCACTGTGACTCTGTTATTTAAATGCACTTTTGATTTTTACTTATTTAGTAACATTTTATGTTTTGTGGTCAATGTGAGCATGCATTTATGTGTTGCATGTATAGCAACTCAAACCTAGCTCAATCTTTGTGTTCTTTCTTTGTATTTTTGCATTCTGTGCAAGCCGGGGTGTGGCCTCCCTTTTCTGAGCTGGAAATTGCACTTAAAGGCTTCCCCAGACTGGTGTTCACTGGTTGGGACCCAGTCCGTTTATCTGCCCTTATTCACACACTGAGGTCAACATTGACACATGGTAAGGTTTTTAATATTAGGCTGGGATCACACGTTCGAGAAACTCGCACGAGTCTCGCATCTCAATACCCTGCAATGCCGCCGGCACTCGGACTGGAGCATTCAGCTGCATAGAAATACATGCAGCTGCACACTCCGGTCCCGAGTGCCGGCGGCAGTGCCGTGTATTGAGATGTGAGACTCGTGTGAGTTTCTCGAACGTGTGATCCCGGCCTTAGACAGCGTAGAGCAGTTCCGATCAGAGTCACCGTGCAGAGATGGGATGGCTTTTATGCTATTTTTGAACAAAAACAGTATTACTAAGAACTCTGTGTTATTTAAATGCACTTTTTACTTTTTACATGTATACTGACTCAAACCTAGCTCAATCTTTGTGTTTATTCAGTAGCAGCACAGCTGTTTATTACAACTATCCTGCACCCACTGTTGATTCTGTGCACATAGTGGAAGTGTCTGCATGATCACCTCGATGTAATAGTATGCATATTGGCGTACATATAATATATAGACTTGCTCTTATTACTTTTTTTTTTTTTTAGGGCGGAGAGAGGAGGATGAGAAATAAATTGTGAATCCTCAGCCAATTTTTGATACATGCACATTGTATCTATATTATGTCACGGTGCCACAACCAGGATTCACCGTGGTATCTCAGGGTTAAAGAGTCGTTATAAGGAGAAGCACCAGTGAGTGACTGTGCAGGCACAGGTCCTGTAACTAAATCATCACTACCTCATAATAGAACTTTAGTTTGCAGTGAGGGAAACTACAACTCCCACAAAGGGTTGATGGTCTGCAATTGTCATTGAATGCTTGGACTTTCAATTCCCAGAGCTGAAGAGGAAGTCGGTAACAGAGTTGGCAGCCAATGAGTGGTTACAGTGGTGATGGTTTGTCACTGATGTTGCTCTTACCTCCCAATTTTTGAAGAACAGAAAGAGGGACCATTTACCATTTCTTTGTAACCTGGCAGGAAGAGATGTCGAAGGGGCGGTGGAAGGGAGAGAAAATCAAAAACGCCTGAGACTGCAGACCCAAATCCGGGACTGTCCGCTGTGTACAGGACTGTTGGAATTAGAGATGAGCAGATCGATTTACAGGACTCAGGTCCAGCGTCCAAATCGGTGGTACCTGGCGACTGGACAGAAGGCCCACAAATCTCTTACCATCTGGCGTCATCTGTGCATCATGTTCATCTCTACTTGGGACCTGTGGATTATTTTTTGTTCATTCATTCACAGTTGGAGCAGACAGAACTTTATCTACTTTATGTAGCTTCACTTTGACATGTGGCTTTTTGGTGTCTGTAAGGCCATGTTCACACATAGCATAAATACTATGCTTATGTTTTCTGCAGGTGTCGGCACCAAACTGCACAAAAACAAACTTCTCTGATAATTGCATTTAGTGCAGAAGTGAAGTTGCATTTTTAAAGGGTATATCCCAAAGTTTGTAAAAAAAAAACTGTACCTAAGGACTAACAGGCAGGTAGTAGCTAGCTACCTGCCTGTTGTGTGCGGTGCTGTTCATCCCCTTCACAGAGCGGTCACAGGCAGCTCATGCTGGGCATTCTGCTGCATCTGCTGAAGTGACGTCGACAGAGCGGCTGTTTCTTTTCCACTTCGCTCTGTTAACAGGGCAGGCCTTCAACGTCAGACAATTGGATTATTGCTGCCCGCCTGGGGGTGCCAACTGTCAATCAGAATGACACTTGAAGTCACTCCCCGTCAACAGAGCAAATATACTGTAACCTTTGAGTGCTTTTTATCATACAGAAAAGCTTTGATTCTGCATAATAAAATATCTGCAATTTACTACACAGACTTTTTTTAGACTCCACATAGCAGCCTCCAAAAAAAATCACCAAAACCACACAGTTCAGCAGCGTCTTTAGACCACAAGGGGTGCAGTTTTCATGAAATCACATCTACTTTGCTCGGACAGTTAAACACAGCAGAATTTCTGTGCAAAAGCAGCATTTAGCCTACATGTGAACAAGGTCTAAATGTCTAAGCAAAGTGGATGTGATTTAATTAAATCTCCACCCTCGGTGCATCTAAAGATGCTGCTGTTGTGACACCCCAGGTTCCTGGTTGCCACAGTGGAATTACTTTCCTCCCAGGGAGAGTGATGTCACGCTTGGAAGCGAGGAAGGATCTTCTTTTATCAGGTATCACAAGCATACAACATATTCACACCATGCCAGAAGGGGGAGCTCTGATCCAGCTTATGAGTGGCTCCACTATATATATTCTGGTCTGGAGGAAAAGTTCAGCCAGTCTGTCAGAGAGACAGAAAAGAGAGCAGTCAGTCTGAGAGAGTTCCTGTCAGAGTGACAGAGAAGGCAGTTGAGCGGCTGTGCAGCCATGAGAAGTGCTGCAGCTCCTAGAGAAAGATGAACGATTGTAGTTGCGGAGCGCCCCCACACCGCCGCAGGGCCGAGGGGTACCCGGAGCCGGGCCTCTGGGTCTCAGTCCTGGGGTTGTCACGGTGGCTAGACCCGGTCCGTGGCCCTGTCTGTCAGTGGGGGACGTCCGGTGCAATAAGTCGTGTTGTAACGGTGCAGTTGTGGGGTGCAGGTCGCGGTAAATAACGAGGACACCAGGTTGCAGTCTCTTTACCTCTTTACTGGAGATCTCTGAGTCCTCAGTCCAGAATATGGTTCACCAGGCTACGCAAGTCCGGCCGGTCCAATGGCACTTCCAGAGTTCTCTTCACAGGTGGAAATCGGTGCCTTCCTTCTTAGCGCTATGTGTTGCAGTCCTCCCCTGCTGTGCTTACGGAAAGTACCCCACAACTGTTGTGTCTGTTTCTTAAGTTCCCTCACAACTCGATTAAATGATGTTCTTCTAATCGTCCGTCCCTCCCTGATGTTACGGTTAGAACGGCACCCGTTTGTCGGGTAGGCCTGGAGTTCTTCCGGGACCCTAGAGACGCCCCTCTCCCGCAATTGCCTCCCAAGACTTCATAGGTGATATGTGTTAGACAGCCCGCCTTAAACTGACTGTCCTGCCGCTGTTTAGAGTATTGCTTGAAGCTGAATGTTATAATACTCCCTCGGCGTTCCGGCCACCGGTAGTGCGCCTCAGTAGGGTGTTGCTTCGGTCTTACAGCACGACCCCTACTGGAATTCTCCTATTGCTTGATCTCGTTTCTCACTCAGCACAATCTATCTCGCTTCTAGTCCTTTCTTAGGGCACCGCCGCTATTCTGAGCAGGCACGGTCCCGTTACGTTCTTTCCAATGCCAAGCCTCTGCCAGGATCCCACCCCTGGCAGAGACCCTACTGTCTCTTCCTCCACAACACCCTCTGCCACAAGGTGTTGCTTCGTTCAATCCAGTCAGCTTTCTGATCTAACTTCCTGCCTGACCCCCGGTTTACCCACTATGGTGGGGAGTGGCCTAATGAATAGCACCCTTAGCTCCCCCCGGAGGCCCTGCTGTGAAATGTATTGGTGTCTGTGATACCTGATCAGATGAACTCCTTCAGTGCCATCGAACGCACCATGGCTCCCCATAGTGGCGGAGCCACAGTACTGCAACGACCAGGACTCTGGGGCGCTGCACTCCCCCCTGGTTAAACACAGTACTCCGGGACTGGGAAGAAAACAACAATACAAGTTAGCAAAAAGACATACAATTTTGTTGAGTGCAAAACAATAAGTATACTTGAACAGGCTTCCCTTTATGGGAGGTGAGGACACTTTAACGTTACAAACATAATTAAATATCATAGCAACATGCTATAATTAGCTTTTCTTACCCAACCGGGTATTCTACTAAGTGCAAACATTATTAACCAATAATTTAACTTTGCCTTTAAGGATATACACTCTTAATCCGCTAAAGACCTTCCTATAATCACATTATAAGGTATTTTAACTTTTCATTCTCCTACTTCGAACCTGCAGGACCGCCTGTCCCTATGGCACCAGACCTACTGCCTCTCCTTTCTTTTACAGGACCGCCCCGTTCAGCCAGGGCCTACTGCCTTTCTCTACTATACATGGTATAGACATAACATTCCTTTCAATTAGAGAACATGGAGCCGGCTCTACTTGGCTCCTATTAGGACTCACTCACTAACCCCTACGGGTCCACTTTCTGTCCTTAGTAACACATTTCTAACTTTCTATGGGGACTCAGGGTTTACCTTCTATCCTCACCTTCATTATTACTTTCTTACTTTCACTTAAGCAGAACTCTAAATCTACCCCTACGGGCTTTCTGCATCTTTCTTTTTCAAAGAACATTATCTAGGTTTCACATTTTAAACAAATTGAACACACATAACTTTCCTGTATGCAAAGCAGTTACATTTCTTCCAGAGCATCATCATCAGCATTTCTTCACATTTAACTAGTTAAAACACATACAACTTTTCTCATTCCAACATTACCATGGCATTACTGTTCTTAAAACAGTATCTCTCGTAAGTACGCTGTTGGACATCCCCTTTAAAAGAGGATCAAGTCTTTCTGAGGTAGCTCGTCTTCTCAGCCTACCAGTCTTTGTTCAGCAAAGGTTCCAGAACGGTATCTTCGCAAAGAGTCTTTAAATAAAACCAGTAGGAAGCGCCTTTAATAAGGTGCTAACTATATACAGGAAGTTTGTATCATGCACTGTTCATGATTACGGCAGTTCTTATAACATTGTGGAACAAAAAACAAAAATGAAAGTGAAAGCAAAAATAAAAAGCAATAGGGATCCCGGGTAAACAAAGGGATCCCTTTAAGAGTTAACCCAGGACGGGTTTTAGCAGCAAAATAGCAAGGAAATAAACAGTTAACTATTTACAGTTTCATGTTTCCGAGGCTTAGTTGGACGGCTTCCAGGGCTGCACCTGGCACTTAACCCTTCCTGGCCTGGGAAAAGTGAGGTCCAGGGCTACACCCAGTGCTGGACACACGCCGTTAATCCGTCTTTCATGTATGGTTAAATCATGCGCAGCGATGGAGGTCTGCGCAGCTTGAGTATGGGCATTTGCGGCAGCAAAGGTAGCGGCTGCTGCAAGATCAGTCACTGGAACGCAGTCAGCAGCTGTGGCACTAGCAGTCACTGGAGTGGTGTCGGTCGTCAGGGCAGGGTGGCTCTTCCTACCTGCTTCAGATGCGGTTCCTCCGGTGCCGGTCTGCTCCGTCTCCGCTGGGGTCTGGAACGCTGGCTGCGGGGCCTTGTGCTGCGACGCTGTCATCTCTGCTTGCAGCACCTCGCTTTCCGGCAGGGCCTTGCTTTCCAGCTTCGGAGCGCTGGGACTTCTTTCCTGCTCCGGACCAGATGAGGCTGCCGACAGATGTCTGGTGAGGCTCCTGATGATGGCCTTCTTCCACCCGGCCTCAGTGCTCAGCTGCGTCCGCCGGGGTCGATCGCTGAGCTCGTCCACTCCGGCCTGCAGGAATTCAGCATCAGCGGTGGAGGCCTGGTTGCGGTGCCCCTCCGGGTGGCTGGGGGAGTCCTCTGCTCCGACCCCATGCTCCGGCTCCGGGCGGCTCGCCATGGCATCCTCCATGTCGCTCACTTCTTCTTCCTGGTCCTTTTCCCGCTCTCTCCTTCGTGGGCGGTTTCGTTTTCTCTGTCTCTGCCCACCATTGAGGATCAGGAGGCGGATCTCGGCTGCTGACGGACACGTCCTCAAGGGGCCGAGATATTTAGACTGGGCGGCCATTGTCTTTCGCGCTCTTCAGCTTGTTCACACCCACTTCCACGCCCTTCTTCTTCTCCTGCGCTCTCCTCAGCGCTGTAATGGCGGCGGTTTTGGCGCGAACTTTTGGCGGTAAATGGCGCAGCACAGTCTTTGCAATAAATCACAGTCCAAGCACAATAAATCACAGTTCCAAGGCACACATGACCTGATTCTTCAGGCTTAAGTAGATCCTGTTCGTGACGCCAAGTTGCGGAGCGCCCCCACACCGCCGCAGGGCCGAGGGGTACCCGGAGCCGGGCCTCTGGGTCTCAGTCCTGGGGTTGTCACGGTGGCTAGACCCGGTCCGTGGCCCTGTCTGTCAGTGGGGGACGTCCGGTGCAATAAGTCGTGTTGTAACGGTGCAGTTGTGGGGTGCAGGTCGCGGTAAATAACGAGGACACCAGGTTGCAGTCTCTTTACCTCTTTACTGGAGATCTCTGAGTCCTCAGTCCAGAATACGGTTCACCAGGCTACGCAAGTCCGGCCGGTCCAATGGCACTTCCAGAGTTCTCTTCACAGGTGGAAATCGGTGCCTTCCTTCTTAGCGCTATGTGTTGCAGTCCTCCCCTGCTGTGCTTACGGAAAGTACCCCACAACTGTTGTGTCTGTTTCTTAAGTTCCCTCACAACTCGATTAAATGATGTTCTTCTAATCGTCCGTCCCTCCCTGATGTTACGGTTAGAACGGCACCCGTTTGTCGGGTAGGCCTGGAGTTCTTCCGGGACCCTAGAGACGCCCCTCTCCCGCAATTGCCTCCCAAGACTTCATAGGTGATATGTGTTAGACAGCTCGCCTTAAACTGACTGTCCTGCCGCTGTTTAGAGTATTGCTTGAAGCTGAATGTTATAATACTCCCTTGGTGTTCCGGCCACCGGTAGTGCGCCTCAGTAGGGTGTTGCTTCGGTCTTACAGCACGACCCCTACTGGAATTCTCCTATTGCTTGATCTCGTTTCTCACTCAGCACAATCTATCTCGCTTCTAGTCCTTTCTTAGGGCACCGCCGCTATTCTGAGCAGGCACGGTCCCGTTACGTTCTTTCCAATGCCAAGCCTCTGCCAGGATCCCACCCCTGGCAGAGACCCTACTGTCTCTTCCTCCACAACACCCTCTGCCACAAGGTGTTGCTTCGTTCAATCCAGTCAGCTTTCTGATCTAACTTCCTGCCTGACCCCCGGTTTACCCACTATGGTGGGGAGTGGCCTAATGAATAGCACCCTTAGCTCCCCCCGGAGGCCCTGCTGTGAAATGTATTGGTGTCTGTGATACCTGATCAGATGAACTCCTTCAGTGCCATCGAACGCACCATGGCTCCCCATAGTGGCGGAGCCACAGTACTGCAACGACCAGGACTCTGGGGCGCTGCATAGACAGCGTGTAGGAGAAGTGAAGCACAGGAGAATGAGAACTGGGGAGAATAGCTGCGACTGAGCTACCTCCTTGCAGAGCGCAGACACCGTTAACCGGAAGACCGAGGTTGTATAGTACTCCAAGTCGCACAGCAGAAATCGGCAGGACAGCTGGATTACACGTCACCTGTCCGCCATTGAAACCTGAGAACACAGTAGTGCATAGAGCCTGGGTCGTGATAGAGACCCTGTAAAAAGGCTCGAGCTACCTGTCATGCGGGTAGTGTCCTACCTGCAAGGAAGACAGAGAGAACACATGAGGACCTTGTGTGAGTCCTAAGGCAGCAAGGGACTACACCACTGCGCTAAAAGGAAGGCTTCCAACCCCACCTGGTAAGGGGGACTCCCAACCCGCTTCCAAGGCGGCCTGTTATGACCTGGTGGGTACGGAGCGGTACTGAGATGACCTGGTGGGCAAAACCAATCATGGACTCGCTCAGGAGCAGCACTGAAATGACCTGGTGGGTAAAACAAAAATAGGACTAGCTCTGAGGAGGTGGTAACTTTACTGACCGCAATCCCTACTCCTAACACCAACACTAGAAATAGCCGTGGAGCGTTCCTATATTTGCCTAGACGCCTCTGCACAGCCTAAGAACTAGCTACCCCTGAAGATGGAAACGGAAAGCTATCTCGCCTCAGAGAAACACCCAAAGGAAGATAGCCCCCCCACAAATATTGACGGTGAGTGGAGAGGGAAAATGACAAACTCAGAAATGAAACTAGATTTTTTAGCAAAGGAGGCCAATACTATCTAAATAGACAGAGATAGAAAAGATTGCTGTGCGGTCAGTATAAAAACTAAAAGTCCACGCAGAGTTTACAAAAATAACCACCACACCGACTCACGGTGTGGAGGGGCAAATCTGCGACCCCAGAGCTTCCAACTAGCCGGAATATTTCATAATGACAAGCTGGACAAAAAAGACATAAATTGAACTGAACAGAAGGTCATAAGCAGGGAAACACCCCAAAAATAGCAGACTTATCTTAAGCTGAAAATGGACTGGCCAACAGAGAACTTCCAGGAAAGGACTGAATCCACAGGAAATACATTGACAGCTGGCATCCACTAAAGCCAAAAGCCCAGTTAAATAACAAGGCCAGGAAACCGATTAGTGAACGCAGCTGCTAAGTTCCACTTGAAACCACCAGAGGGAGCCCAAGAGCAGAACTCCCAAAAATACCATTCGCAACCACAGGATGGAGCCCAAGAACGGAATTCACAACAGTACCCCCCCCCCCCTTGAGGAGGGGTCACCGAACCCTCACCAGAGCCCCCAGGCCGATCGGGACGAGCCAAATGAAAAGCACGTACCAAATCGGCAGCATGGACATCGGAGGCAAAAACCCAAGAGTTATCCTCCTGGCCATAACCCTTCCACTTGACCAGATACTGAAGTTTCCGCCTTGAATGACGAGAATCCAAAATCTTCTCCACCACATATTCCAGCTCCCCCTCAACCAACACCGGAGAAGGAGGGTCAACGGAGGGAACCATGGGCACCACATATCTCCGCAACAAAGATCTATGGAACACATTATGAATGGAAAACGAAGCTGGAAGGGCCAAACGAAAAGACACTGGATTGACAATTTCCGAAATCCTATAAGGACCAATAAAACGAGGCTTGAACTTAGGGGAAGAGACCTTCATAGGAACATGACGACAAGACAACCAGACCAAATCCCCAACCCGAAGCCGGGGACCAACGCACCGACGGCGGTTAGCAAAACGTTGAGCCTTTTCCTGAGACAGTGTTAAATTGTCCACCACATGAGTCCAAATCCGCTGCAACCTGTCCACCACAGAATCCACCCCAGGACAGTCCGAAGGCTCAACCTGCCCTGAAGAAAAACGAGGATGAAAACCGAAATTGCAAAAAAAAGGCGAAACCAAAGTAGCCGAACTAGCCCGATTATTAAGGGCAAACTCGGCCAATGGCAAGAAGGTAACCCAATCATCCTGATCAGCAGACACAAAGCATCTCAAGTAGGTTTCCAAGGTCTGATTGGTTCGCTCCATCTGTCCATTTGTCTGAGGGTGAAACGCCGAAGAAAAAGACAAATTAATGCCCATTCTACCACAAAAGGACCGCCAAAACCTAGAAACAAACTGGGTACCTCTGTCAGACACAATATTCTCCGGAATACCATGCAAACGAACCACATGCTGGAAAAACAAAGGAACCAAATCAGAGGAGGAAGGCAGCTTAGGCAAAGGTACCAAATGGACCATTTTAGAAAACCGGTCACAAACCACCCAGATGACAGACATCTTCTGAGACACAGGAAGATCAGAAATAAAATCCATGGAAATATGCGTCCAGGGCCTCTCAGGGATAGGCAAGGGCAAAAGCAACCCACTAGCACGAGAACAGCAGGGCTTAGCCCGAGCACAAATCCCACAGGACTGCACGAAGGAACGCACATCCCGTGACAAAGAAGGCCACCAAAAGGACCTGGCAACCAAATCTCTGGTTCCAAAGATCCCAGGATGACCAGCCAACACCGAACAATGGATCTCAGAAATCACCTTATTAGTCCACCTATCAGGAACAAACAATTTCCCCACAGGACAGCGGTCGGGTCTATCAGCCTGAAACTCCTGAAGCACCCGCTGCAAATCAGGGGAGATAGCAGAAAGAATCACCCCCTCCTTGAGAATACCAGCCGGCTCACGGACTCCAGGAGAATCAGGCAAAAAACTCCTAGACAAGGCATCAGCTTTCACATTCTTAGATCCCGGAAGATACGAGACCACAAAATCAAAACGGGAGAAAAACAAAGACCACCGAGCCTGTCTAGGATTCAAGCGCTTGGCCGACTCAAGGTAAATCAGATTCTTATGGTCGGTCAAGACCACAACACGATGCTTGGCTCCCTCAAGCCAATGTCGCCACTCCTCGAATGCCCACTTCATAGCCAACAACTCCCGATTGCCGACATCATAATTACGCTCAGCAGGCGAAAACTTTCTGGAGAAGAAAGCACACGGCTTCAACACAGAGCCTTCAGAGCTTCTCTGAGACAGAACAGCTCCTGCCCCAATCTCAGAAGCGTCAACTCCTGCCGTTCTGCTCTCGTCAAAACTCTATCGCATTGCATAGGCTCAGAACTCTGCCCAGAGGACACCGCCATATGGTGCACCACCTTACGTTCACGTAAGCGCCGATCAATCTGAATGGCCAGAGACATTGATTCGTTCAAACCAGCAGGCGTGGGAAACCCCACCATAACATCTTTAAGAGCTTCAGAAAGACCCTTTCTGAAAATAGCCGCCAGGGCATCCTCATTCCATTTTGTAAGCACAGACCACTTTCTAAATTTCTGACAATATATCTCTACTGCTTCCTGACCCTGACACAGAGCCAGCAAAATTTTTTCTGCCTCATCCACAGAATTGGGATCGTCATAAAGCAGTCCAAGTGCTTGAAAAAACGAATCTATATTGAGCAATGCAGGATTTCCTGGCTCAAGGGAGAATGCCCAGTCCTGCGGGTCACCACGCAACAGAGAAATAACAATCTTCACCTGCTGAATGGGGTCACCAGAGGAACGGGGTCTCAGAGCAAAAAATAATCTGCAATTATTTTTAAGATTCAAAAACCTAGATCTATCCCCAGAAAACAAATCAGGAATAGGAATTCTAGGCTCAGAAACAGGAGTTTGAACAACATAGTCTTGGATACTCTGTACCCTTGCAGCGAGATGATCAACACGCGCAGACAGACCCTGAACGTCCATCTCAGCACCAAGCTCCTGCACCATCCAAAAATCAAGGGGAAAAAAAAAGCAACACAAAAAAAAAAAAAAATGACTCAGAACTTTCTCTTCCCTCTTTTGAGATGCATTTAACACATTGTGGGCCAGCTGTAATGTTATGACATGGTGGGTACGGAGCGGTACTGAGATGACCTGGTGGGCAAAACCAATCATGGACTCGCTAAGGAGCAGCACTGAAATGACCTGGTGGGTAAAACAAAAATAGGACTAGCTCTGAGGAGGTGGTAACTTTACTGACCGCAATCCCTACTCCTAACACCAACACTAGAAATAGCCGTGGAGCATTCCTATCTCTGCCTAGACGCCTCTGCACAGCCTAAGAACTAGCTACCCCTGAAGATGGAAACGGAAAGCTATCTCGCCTCAGAGAAACCCCCAAAGGAAGATAGCCCCCCACAAATATTGACGGTGAGTGGAGAGGGAAAATGACAAACTCAGAAATGAAACTAGATTTTTTTACCAAAGGAGGCCAATACTATCTAAATAGACAGAGATAGAAAAGATTGCTGTGCGGTCAGTATAAAAACTAAAAGTCCACGCAGAGTTTACAAAAATAACCACCACACCGACTCACGGTGTGGAGGGGCAAATCTGCGACCCCAGAGCTTCCAACTAGCCGGAATATTTCATAATGACAAGCTGGACAAAAAAGACATAAATTGAACTGAACAGAAGGTCATAAGCAGGGAAACACCCCAAAAGTAGCAGACTTATCTTAAGCTGAAAATGGACTGGCCAACAGAGAACTTCCAGGAAAGGACTGAATCCACAGGAAATACATTGACAGCTGGCATCCACTAAAGCCAAAAGCCCAGTTAAATAACAAGGCCAGGAAACCGATTAGTGAACGCAGCTGCTAAGTTCCACTTGAAACCACCAGAGGGAGCCCAAGAGCAGAACTCCCAAAAATACCATTCGCAACCACAGGATGGAGCCCAAGAACGGAATTCACAACAGCGGCCGGACCACACCTGCATCTGTGATCTGGTACCCTGGATTGTGGCTGCCTGAATTCATCAGTAAACCAGGTAAAGAGACTGCAAACCTGTGTCCTCCATTTCTTACTACACTGCCCACCACTTTACACACCGGGAGCCCTGGGGACCCAGCTTCACCTGTGGGAAGTTGCACCATCTTAGCTGCCATAACATCACCCCAGAGGACCCCTTTAACCCCTTAACCCTCAAGGGTGGTTTGCACGTTAATGACCGGGCCAATTTTTATAATTCGGACTACTGTCCCTTTATGAGGTTATACAGTTAGGTCCATATATATTTGGACAGAGACAACATTTTTCTAGTTTTGGTTATAGACAATACCACAATGAATTTTAAACAAAACAATTCAGATGCAGTTGAAGTTCAGACTTTCAGCTTTCATTTGAGGGTATCCACATTAAAATCGGATGAAGGGTTTAAGAGTTTCAGCTCCTTAACATGTGCCACCCTGTTTTTAAAAGGACCAAAAGTAATTGGACAGATTCAATAATTTTAAATAAAATGTTCATTTTTAGTACTTGGTTGAAAACCCTTGGCTGGCAATGACTGCCTGAAGTCTTGAACTCATGGACATCACCAGACGCTGTGTTTCCTCCTTTTTGATGCTCTGTCAGGCCTTCACTGCGGTGGTTTTCAGTTGCTGTTTGTTTGTGGGCCTTTCTGTCTGAAGTTTAGTCTTTAACAAGTGAAATGCATGCTCAATTTGGTTGAGATCAGGTGACTGACTTGGCCATTCAAGAATATTCCACTTCTTTGATTTAATTAACTCCTGGGTTGCTTTGGCTTTATGTTTTGGGTCATTGTCCATCTGTAGGATGAAACGACGACCAATCAGTTTGGCTGCATTTGGCTGGATCTGAGCACACAGTATGGCTCTGAATACCTCAGAATTCATTCGGCTGCTTCTGTCCTGTGTCACATCATCAATAAACACTAGTGACCCAGTGCCACTGGCAGCCATGCATGCCCAAGCCATCACACTGCCTCCGCCGTGTTTTACAGATGATGTGGTATGCTTTGGATCATGAGCTGTACCACGCCTTCGCCATACATTTCTCTTTCCATCATTCTGGTAGAGGTTGATCATGGTTTCATCTGTCCAAAGAATGTTCTTCCAGAACTGTGCTGGCTTTTTTAGATGTTTTATAGCAAAGTCCAGTCTAGCCTTTTTATTCTTGATTCTTATGAGTGGCTTGCACCGTGCAGTGAACCCTCTGTATTTACTTTCATGCAGTGTTCTCTTTATGGTAGATTTGGATATTGATACGCCTACCTCCTGGAGGGTGTTGTTCACTTGGTTGGCTGTTGTGAAGGGGTTTCTCTTCACCATGGAGATTATTCTTCTATCCTCCACCACTGTTGTCTTCCGTGGACGCCCAGGTCTTTTTGCATTGATGAGTTCACCAGTGCTTTCTTTCTTTCTCAGGATGTACCAAACTGTAGATTTTGCCACTCCTAATATTGTAGCAATTTCTCGGCTTGTTTTTTTCTGTTTTCGCAGCTTAAGGATGGCTTGTTTCACTTGCATGGAGAGCTCCTTTGACCGCATGTTTACTTCACAGCAAAACCTTCCAAATGCAAGCACCACATCTCAAATCAACTCCAGGCCTTTTATCTGCTTAATTGAGAATGACATAACGAAGGGATTGCCCACACCTGTTCATGAAATAGCCTTGGAGTCAATTGTCTAATTACTTTTGGTCCCTTTAAAAACAGGGTCACACATGTTAAGTAGCTGAAACTCCTAAACCCTTCATCCAATTTTATTGTGGATACCTTCAAATGAAAGCTGAAAGTCTGAACTTCAACTGCATCTGAATTGTTTTGTTTAAAATTCATTGTGGTAATGTCTATAACCAAAATTAGAAAAATGTTGTCTCTGTCCAAATATATATGGACCTAACTGTAACTCTGGAACGCTTCAACGGATCCTAATGATTCTGACACTGTTTTCTCGTGACATATTGTACTTCATGATCGTGGTAAAATTTCTTTGATATTAGGCTACATTCACATTTGTGTTGCGTCGGGCGCAGCCGTGGCGACGCATGCATCATGCGCCCCTATATTTAACATGGGGGGCGCATGGACATGCGTTGTCTCGCGTTTTGTGACGCGTCATTTTTGGCGCAACTGTCAGGGCGCAGAGAACGCTGCCTGTAGCAATTTTTTTGCGTTAAAAAAATGCACGCATGCGTCACAAAACGCTGCGTTATGCATGCGTTATGCATGCGTTGTGCGTGCGTTGTGCGTTGCGTCGCCGACGCAGCACACAACAACGCAAATGTGAACGTAGCCTTACCTGCATTTATTTGTTTAAAAATACGTAAATGGGCAAAAATTTTGCAATTTTCCAACTTTTAATTTTTACGCCCTTAACCCCTTCATGACCGTGGGATTTTTCGTTTTTCCATGTTCGTTTTTCACTCCCCTCCTTCCCAGAGCCATAACTTTTTTATTTTTCTGTCAATTTGGCCATGTGAGGGCTTATTTTTTGCGAGACGAGTTGTACTTTTGAACAACATCATTGGTTTTACCATTTCGTGTACTAGAAAACGGGAAGAAAGTTCCAAGTGCGGTGAAATTGCAAAAAAAGTGCAATCCCACACTTGTTTTTTGCTTGGCTATTTTGCTAGGTTCACTAAATGCTAAAACTGACCTGCCATTATGATTCTCCAGGTCATTACGAGTTCATAGACACCTAACATGACTAGGTTATTTTTTACCTAAGTGGTGAAAAAAAATTCCAAACTTTGCTAAAAAACGTAATTCTGGCGACCAAAAAAACGTAATTCTGGCGTTTCGATTTTTTTCTCGTTACGCCGTTTAGCGATCAGGTTAATGCTTTTTTTTATTGATAGATCGGGCGATTCTGAACATAGCGATACCAAATATGTGTAGATTTGATTTTTTTTTATTGATTTATTTTGATTGGGGCGAAAGGGGGGTGATTTAAACTTTTATATTTTTTTTTATTTTTTTCACATTTTTTAACTTTTTTTTTTTAACTTTTGCCATGCTTCAATAGCCTCCATGGGAGGCTAGAAGCAGGCACAGCACGATCGCCTCTGCTACATAGCAGCGATCTGCTGTTCGCTGCTATGTAGTAGAAAATCAGGTGTGCTGTGAGCGCCGTCCACAGGGTGGCGCTCACAGCTACCGGCGATCAGTAACCATAGAGGTCTCAAGGACCTCTATGGTTACAATGGAGAAGCATCGCCGACCTCCGATCATGTGACGGGGGTCGGCGATGCCGTCATTTCCGGCCGCCCGGCCGGATGCGGTAGTTAAATGCCGGTCTGCGTTTGACAGCGGCATTTAACTAGTTAATAGCAGCGGGTGAATCGCGATTTCACCCGCCGCTATTGCGGGCACATGTCAGCTGTTCAAAACAGCTGACATGTCCCGGCTTTGATGCGGGCTCACCGCGGAGCCCTGCATCAAAGCAGGGGAGCTGACATCGGACGTACTATCCCGTCCGATGTCAGTAAGGGGTTAAATCACAGAGATACGTCACGCAAAATACTTAATAAGTAACATTTCCCACATGTCTACTTTACATCAGCACAATTTTGGAACCAAAATTTTTTTTTGTTAGGTTGCTATAAAGGTTAAAAGTTGACCAGCAATTTCTCATTTTTACAACACCATTTTTTTTTTTTTTTTAAGGGACCACATCACTTTTGAAGTCACTTTGAGGGGTCTATATGATAGAAAATACCCAAGTGTGACACCATTCTAAAAACTGCACCCCTCAAGGTGCTCAAAACCACATTCAAGAAGTTTATTAACCCTTCAGGTGTTTCACAGGAATTTTTGGAATGTTTAAAAAAAAATGAACATTTAACAGCTCCAATTTGTTTTATTTTACCAAGTGTAACAGGAGAAATTGGACGCCAAAAGTTATTGTACAATTTGTTCCCCATATGTGGGGGTAAACTACTGTTTGGGCGCATGGCAGAGCACGGAAGGGAAGGAGCGCCGTTTGACTTTTCACTGCAAAATTTACTAGAATTGAAAATAGGACGCCATGTCGCGTTTGGAGAGCCCCTGATGTGCCTAAACATTGAAACCCCTCACAAGTGGCACCATTTTGGAAAGTAGACCCCCTACGAAACTTATCTAGATGTGTGGTGAGCACTTTGACCCACCAAGTGCTTCACAGAAGTTTATAATGTAGAGCTGTAAAAATAAAAAATCATATTTTTTCACATAAATGATCTTTTCGCCCCCAATTTTTTATTTTTCCAAGGGTAGCAGAAGAAATTGGACCCCAAAAGTTGTTGTGCAATTTGTCCTGAGTGCGTTGATATCCCATATATGGGGTAAACCACTGTTTGGGCGCATGGCAGAGCTCAGAAGGGAAAGAGAGCCGTTTGACTTTTCAATGCAAAATTGACTGCAATTGAGATAAGATGCCATGTCGCGTTTGGAGAGACCCTGATGTGCCTAAACATTGAAACCCCCCACAAGTTACACCATTTTGGAAATAATTCCCCCTAAGGACCTTATCTAGATGTGTTGTGAGAACTTTGAACCTCCAAGTGTTTCACTACAGTTTATAACGCAGAGCCGTGAAAATAAAAAAAAAAATTGCCACAAAAATTATTTTTTAGCCCCCAGTTTTGTATTTTCGCAAGGGTAACAGGAGAAATTGGACCCCAAAAGTTGTACAATTTGTCCTGAGTACGCTGATACCCCATATGTGGGGGAGAACCACCGTTTGGGCACATGGCAGAGCTCGGAAGGGAAGGAGCACCGTTTGGAATGCAGACTTAGATGGAATGGTCTGCAGGCGTCACATTGCGCTTGAAGAGCCCCTGATGTACCTAAACAGTAGAAACCCCCCACAAGTGACCCCATATTGGAAGCTAGACCCCCCAAGGAACTTATCTAGATGTGTTGTGAGAACTTTGAACCCCCAAGTGTTTCACTACAGTTTATAACGCAGAGCCGTGAAAATAAAAAAAATTTGTGGAAACAAAAGTTTTTTTAGCCCCCAGTTTTGTATTTTCCCAAGGGTAACAGGAGAAATTGGACCCCAAAAGTTGTTGTCCAATTTGTCCTGAGTACGCTGATACCCCATATGTTGGGGTAAACTCCTGTTTGGGTGCACGGGAGAGCTCAGAAGGGAAGGAGCACTGTTTTACTTTTTCAACGCAGAATTGGCTGGAATTGAGATCGGACGCCATGTCATGTTTGGAGAGCCCCTAATGTGCCTAAACAGTGGAAACCCCCCAATTCTAAATGATACCCTAACCCAAACACTCCCCTAACCATAACCCTAACGACACCCCTAACCCGAACATGCCCCTAACCCTAATCCCAACCACACCCCTAATCCCAACCCTAACCACACCCCTAACTCTAATCCCAACCATAACCCTAATCCCAACTGTAAATGTAATCCAAACCCTAAATTTAGCCCCAACCTTAACCCTAATTGTAGCCCCAACCCTAACTGTAGCCCCCAACCCTAACTGTAGCCCCAACCCTAACTGTAGCCCCAACCCTAACTGTAGCCCCAACCCTAACTTTAGCCCCAACCCTAACTTTAGCCCCAACCCTAACTGTAGCCCTAACCCTAACTTTAGCCCCAACCCTAACTTTAGCCCTAACCCTAATAGTAAATTGGAAATAATTTTTTTTTATTTTATTATTTTTCCCTAACTAAAGGGGTGATGAAGGGGTTTGATTTACTTTTATAGTGGGTTTTTTAGCAGATTTTTTATGATTGGCAGCTGTCACACACTTACAGATGCTTTTTATTGCAAAAAATTGTTTTTGTGTCTCCACATTTTGAGAGCTATAATTTTTCCATTTTTTGGTCCACAGAGTCATGTGAGGTCTTATTTTTTGAGGGACAAGTTTACGTTTTTATTGGTACCATTTTCATGCACGTGACATTTTTTTATCGCTTTATATTCCGATTTTTGTGAGGCAAAATGACCAAAAACCAGCTATTCATGAATTACTTTTGGGGGGGAGTGGGCGTTTATACTGTTCCATGTTTGGTAAAATTGATAAAACAGTTTTATTCTTCGGGACAGTACGATTACAGCGATACCTCATTTATATCATTTTTTTATGTTTTGCCGCTTTTATACGATAAAAACTAATTTATCGAAAAAATTATTATTTTTGCATCGCTTTATTCTGAGGACTATAACTTTTTTATATTTTTGCTGATGATGCTGAATGGCGGCTTGTTTTTTGCGGGACAAGATGACGTTTTCAGCGGTTGCATGGTTATTTATATCTGGGTGTTTGATCGTGTGTTATTCCACTTTTTGTTTGGCGGTATGATAATAAAGCGTTGTTTTTTGCCTCTTTTTTTTTTTACGGTGTTCACTGAAGGGGTTAACTAGTGGGACAGTTTTATAGGTCGGGTCATTACGGACGCAGCAATACTAAATATGTGTACTTCTATTTTTTTTATTTAGATAAAGAAATGTATGTATTGGATTTTTTTTTTTACTTTATTTATGAATTTTTTTATTTTTTTTTACACTTAATTTTTTTTTTTCTTACTTTATAACTTTGCCCCGGGGGGGACATTACAGTATAGTGTCAGATCGCTGATCACATCGCATTGTAACGAGGGACTAAGGGAAGCATGCAGGGAGCCCCCTCCCTGCACGATGCTTCCCTATGCCACCGGAATGCTGCTATCATGTTTGAGGGGAGGGCGCACGGACCCTGGATCCATTTTACCCGCTTGTCTCATTTGAGGTAATGTGCACGGATTTATTATACTGTTGTACTCGGGCCTTTGGTTTAGTTAAGTGTATGTTGGTGCTAGCACTTCTCAGTATAGCAGTATGGGCTCTGTAGTCCACCATTTACAATTATGGGTAGTGTTCTGATCCCGGCTCCGTGCGTCCTTAGCATGCTCCTTTAGTGGTGTCTTCACACACCCTGCGGTACTGAGCCTCACCTGTTTCCTACATGTGATGTGTTTTATATTTATATTTTTGTGCAATAATATAATTTATATTTTTATATACATCATCATTTGGGGTTTTTTTGGTCGTTTTTCTGGGTCTGTTTGACCCATAGCTCCCTTCCTTTATCATGTTTGATCGCAGTGTTCCGGGTTTAATGTGCCAGGTCGG
Source organism: Ranitomeya variabilis (assembly GCF_051348905.1). Lineage (NCBI taxonomy): Eukaryota > Metazoa > Chordata > Amphibia > Anura > Dendrobatidae > Ranitomeya > Ranitomeya variabilis. Next base: position 273,540,827 of record NC_135236.1, on the reverse strand, counting down.
TCCGTGACCGCTCCTGGCACATAATGCCAGATGTCAGCTGTAATAATCAGCTAACACCTGGCGGCGGCGATCGGCCGTGCTCCCCTCGAGCAGCCGATCGCCTATGACGTACTATCCCGTCCCTAGGAATTAAGTCCAAGGACACCCCGACAGGATAGTACGTCCAATGGGATTAAGGGGTAAAGCAGCGTGGTCATCCCTGACCGAATACCACAGGTGGCGTCACGAACACAAACTTTATTCAAACCCCTTTTACATGGGCGCCCAGGGCCACGGACCAGGTCGCTGCCGCTGTGAAGCATCCCTTTAAGGTCACGGCCCTGGCGGGCGTTCCACTGTGCTCTGCGGTTTTGGTGCCTTTCTTCTCTATAGGCTTCTATGTGGAGTCTGAAAAAAAACGCTGTTGCATTTTTAAGTGCAGAATCAATGCTTTTCTTTAGTATTAACCCCTTCCCGACCTGTGACGCCACGTAGGCGTCATGAAAGTCGGTGTAAACCGACCTGTGATGCCTATGTGGCGTCATGGAGGGATCGCATCCCTGCAGATCGGGTGAAAAGGTTAACTCCAATTTCACCCGATCTGCAGGGACAGGGGGAGTGGTACTTCAGCCCAGCTTCGCCCCCCCGCCTCCGTGGCTATGATCTCTCTGATTGGCTGTTGAAAGTGAAACAGCCAATCAGAGCAATTTGTAATATTTCACCTATGTAAAGTGGTGAAATATTACAATCCAGCCATGGCCGTTGCTGCAATATCATCAGCCATGGCTGGAAACCCTGATCTGCCCCTCGCCACTGCCACCAATCTCCTCCCCAGTCCTCCTTTCTGCCCTGTACTGTGGTCCGCTCTCCTCCATCCTCCTGTCCGCTCCCCTGTGCTCCGATCCACCCCCCCCGTGATCAGATCCCCCCCCTGTTCTCCGATCTCCCCCCATACTTACCGAGCCTCTCGGTGTCCGTCCGTCTTCTTCATGGGCGCCGCCATCTTCGTTCCAGGTACATTTTGATCACTGTGATAAAACCTATCACAGTGATCAAAATAAAAAAAAAAATAGTAAATGAACCCCCCCTTTATCACCCCACATAGGTAGGGACAATAATAAAATAAAGAAAATATTTTTTTTTCTTCCCCCACTAGGGTTAGGGTTAGGGCTAGGGTTAGGGCCAGGGTTAGAATTAGGGTTAGAATTAGAGTTAGGGTTAGAATTAGGCTATGTGCAAACGGTGTGGATTTGGCTGCGGATCCGCAGCGGATTGGCCGCTGCGGATTCGTAGCAGTTTTCTATCAGGTTTACAGTACCATGTAAACCTATGGAAAGCCAAATCCGCTGTGCCCATGGTGCGGAAAATACCATGTGGAAACGCTGTGTTGTATTTTCCGCAGCATGTCAATTCTTTGTGCGGATTCCGTTTTACACCTGTTCCTCAATAGGAATCCGCAGGTGAAATCCGCACAAAAAACACTGGAAATCCACGGTAAATCCGCAGGTAAAACGCAGTGCCTTTTACCTGCGGATTTTTAAAAAATCTCACACAAATCCGCAATGTGGGCACATAGCCTTAGGGTTAGGGTTGGAATTACAGTTAGGGTTGGAATTAGGGCTAGGGTTGGAAATAGGGTTAAGATTAGGCTTGTGGTTTGGGTTAGGGGTGTGTTGTGGTTAGGGTTGGGATTAGGGTTAGAATTAGGGTTGGGATTAGGGTTAGGAGTGTGTTGGGGTTAGGGTTGTGGTTAGGGGTGTGTTGGGGTTAGGGTTGTGATTAGGGTTATATCTAGAGTTGGGATTAGGGTTTGGGGTGTGCTGGGGTTAGTGTTGGAGTTAGAATTGAGGGGTTTCCACTGTTTAGGCACATCAGGGGTCTCCAAACGCAACATGGCGCCACCATTGATTCCAGCCAATCTTGCGTTCAAAAAGTCAAATGTGCTTCCTCCCTTCCGAGCCCCGACGTGTGCCCAAACAGTGGTTTACCGCCACATATGGGGTACCAACATACTCAGGACAAACTGGGCAACAATTATTGGGGTCCAATTTCTCCTGTTACCCTTGCGAAAATAAAAAATTGCTTGCTAAAACATAATTTTTGAGGAATAAAATTTTTTTTTTATTTTCACGGCTCTGCATTATAAACTTCTGTGAACCACTTGGGGGTTCAAAGTGCTCACCACACATCTAGATAAGTTCCTTGGGGGGTCTAGTTTCCAAAATGGGGTCAATTGTGGGGGGTTTCTACTGTTTAGGCACATCAAGGGCTCTGCAATGCAATGTGATGCCCACAGACCATTCCATCAAAGTCTGCATTTCAAAACGTCACTGCTTCCCTTCCGAGCCCCGACATGTGCCCATACAGTAGTTTACCCCCACATATGGGGTACCAGCGTACTCAGGACAAACTGGAAAACAACCATTGGGGTCCAATTTCTCCTGTTACCCTTGCAAAAATAAAAAAATTGCTTGCTAAAACATAATTTTTGAGGAATGAAAAATTATTTTTTTATTTTCACGGCTCTGCGTTGTAAACTTCTGTGAAGCACTTGGGGGTTTAAAGTGGTCACTGCACATCTAGATTAGTTTCAAGGGAGGTCTAGTTTCCAAATTGGGGTCACATGTGGGGGAGCTCCAATGTTTAGGCACACAGGGGCTCTCCAAACGTGACATGGAGCTAATTTTTCATTCAAAAAGTAAAATGGCGCTCCTTCCCTTCCGAGCCCTGCCGTGTGCCCAAACAGTGGTTTACTCCCACAAGTGAGGTATCGGTGTACTCAGGAGAAATTGCCCAATAAATGTTAGGATCCATTTTATCCTGTTGCCTATGTGGAAATGAACAAATTGAGGCTAAAAGAAATTTTTTGTGAAAAAAAAGTACTTTTTCATTTTTACGGATCAATTTGTGAAGCACCTGGGGGTTCAAAGTGCTCATTATGCATCTAGATAAGTTCCTTGGGGGGTCTAGTTTGCAAAAAGGGGTCACATGTGGGGGAGCTCCAATGTTTAGGCACACAGGGGCTCTCCAAACGCGACATGGTGTCCGCTAACGATTGGAGCCAATTTTTCATTCAAAAGTCAAATGGCGCTCTATCCCTTCCGAGCCATGCCGTGTGCACAAACAGTGGTTTGTGACCACATATGAGGTATTGGTGTATTCAGGAGAAATTGCCCAACACATTTTAGGATTCATTTTATCCTGTTGCCCATGTGAAAATGAAAAAATTAAGGCTAACAGAATTTTTTTGTGTAAAAAAAAAAGTACTTTTTCATTTTTATGGATCAATTTGTGAAGCACCTGGAGGTTCAAAGTGCTCACTATGCATCTAGATAAGTTCCTTGGGGGGTCTAGTTTCCAAAATGGGGTCACTTGTGGGGGAGCTCCAAAGTTGTAAAAATGAGAAATCGCTGGTCAAATTTTAACCCTTATAACTTCCAGGCAAAAAAAAATTTGTTTCCAAAATTGTGCTGATGTAAAGTAGACATGTGGGTAATGTTATTTATTAACTACTAGCTGTACTACCCGGCTTCGCCCGGGTTAATGACTGCTGTTAGCAAAATAGACTGTGTTAACAAAAATTTATTCTGCACACAAAAACCACAAAACAAATAGATAGAAATGTAATTATTAAAAGGCAAAAACTAAGCTAATAGAAGAATTTCACAACATATATTAGCTTTGTTAGACTGAGAATGTCTTTGTTGCCTATATTAACCAATCAGAGTTCAGGTTAATTAACTGTAGCAAAATAGAAGCTGAGCTGTGATTGGTTGCTATTGGCAGCCTGATAAATCCCCAGCCAACAGGAAGCCCTCCCCCCTGGCAGTATATATTAGCTCACACATACACATAATAGACAGGTCATGTGACTGACAGCTGCCGTATTTCCTATATGGTACATTTGTTGCTCTTGTAGTTTGCTTATTAATCAGATTTTTATTTTTGAAGGACAATACCAGACTTGTGTGTGTTTTAGGGCGAGTTTCATGTGTCAAGTTGTGTGTGTTGAGTTGCGTGTGGCGACATGCATGTAGCAACTTTTGTGAGATGAGTTTTGTGTGGCGACATGCGTGTAGCAACATTTTGTGTGTCGAGTTGCATGTGACAGGTTAGTGTAGCAAGTTGTGTGCAGCAAGATTTGTGCATGGCGAGTTTTGCGCGTGGCGAGTTTTATGTGTGGTGCGTTTTGAGTATGTGCAAGTTTTGTGTGAGGCAACTTTTGCATGTGGTGCAACTTTTGTACATGTGGCAATTTTTCTGTGTGTGCAAGTTTTGCATGAGGTGAGTTTTCCATGAGGTGAGTTTTGCACGTGTGGCGAGTTTTGCGTGAGCCTAGTTTTGCATATGGCGAGTTTTGCATGTAGCGAGTTTTGCGCGTTGCGAGTTTTGAGTGGTGACTTTTGTGTTTCGACTTTTATGTGGCGAGGTTGGTGTGTGTGTGGTGAAATGTGTGCTGAGGGTCGTATATGTGTTCAAGCACGTGGTAGTGTGTGGCGCATTTTGTGTTTGTGTTCATATCCCCGTGTGTGGTGAGTATCCCATGTCGGGGCCCCACCTTAGCAACTGTACGGTATATACTCTTTGGCGCCATCGCTCTCATTCTTTAAGCCCTCATTGTTCACATCTGGCAGCTGTCAATTTTCCTCCAACACTTTTCCCTTCACTTTTTCCCCATTATGTAGATAGGGGCAAAATTGTTTGGTGAATTGGAATGCGCGGGGTTAAAATTTCACCTCACAACATAGCCTATGACGCTCTCGGGGTCCAGACGTGTGACTGTGCAAAATTTTGTGGCTATAGCTGCGACGGTGCAGATGCCAATCCCGGACATACACACATACATACATACACACATTCAGCTTTATATATTAGACTAGCTGTACTACCCGGCTTCGCCCGGGTTAATGACTGCTGTTAGCAAAATAGAATGTGTTAACAAAAATTTATTCTGCACACAAAAACCACAAAACAAATAGATAGAAATGTAATTATTAAAAGGCAAAAACTAAGCAAATAGAAGCATTTCACAACATATATTAGCTTTGTTATACTGAGAATGTCTTTGTTGCCTATATTAACCAATCAGAGCTCAGGTTAATTAACTGTAGCAAAATAGAAGCTGAGCTGTGATTGGTTGCTATTGGCAGCCTGATAAATCCCCAGCCAACAGGAAGCCCTCCCCCCTGGCAGTATATATTAGCTCACACATACACATAATAGACAGGTCATGTGACTGACAGCTGCCGTATTTCCTATATGGTACATTTGTTGCTCTTGTAGTTTGCTTATTAATCAGATTTTTATTTTTGAAGGACAATACCAGACTTGTGTGTGTTTTAGGGCGAGTTTTATGTGTCAAGTTGTGTGTGTTGAGTTGCGTGTGGCGACATGCATGTAGCGACTTTTGTGAGATGAGTTTTGTGTGGCGACATGCGTGTAGCAACATTTTGTGTGTTGAGTTGCATGTGACAGGTTAGTGTAGCAAGTTGTGTGCAGCAAGATTTGTGCATGGCGAGTTTTGCGCGTGGCGAGTTTTATGTGTGGTGCATTTTGAGTATGTGCAAGTTTTGTGTGAGGCAACTTTTGCATGTGGTGCAACTTTTGTACATGTGGCAATTTTTCTGTGTGTGCAAGTTTTGCATGAGGTGAGTTTTCCATGAGGTGAGTTTTGCACGTGTGGCGAGTTTTGCGTGAGCCTAGTTTTGCATATGGCGAGTTTTGCATGTAGCGAGTTTTGAGTGGTGACTTTTGTGTTTCGACTTTTATGTGGCGAGGTTGGTGTGTGTGTGTGGTGAAATGTGTGCTGAGGGTGGTATATGTGTTCAAGCACGTGGTAGTGTGTGGCGCATTTTGTGTTTGTGTTCATATCCCCGTGTGTGGTGAGTATCCCATGTCGGGGCCCCACCTTAGCAACTGTACGGTATATACTCTTTGTCGCCATCGCTCTCATTCTTTAAGTCCTCATTGTTCACATCTGGCAGCTGTCAATTTTCCTCCAACACTTTTCCCTTCACTTTTTCCCCATTATGTAGATAGGAGCAAAATTGTTTGGTGAATTGGAACGCGCGGGGTTAAAATTTCACCTCACAACATAGCCTATGACGCTCTCGGGGTCCAGACGTGTGACTGTGCAAAATTTTGTGGCTGTAGCTGCGACGGTACAGATGCCAATCCCGGACATACACACATACACACACACACACATTCAGCTTTATATATTAGATATACCTGTATGTAATCTCCTGTATATAGTATATACCTGTGTGTCATCTCACCTATATATAGTATATATCTGTGTGTCATCTCCTCCTGTATATAGTATATACATGTATGTCATCTCCTCCTATACATAGCATATACCTGTATGTTATCTCCTCCTGTATATACTATATACCTGTAGGCAATCTGCTCCTGTGTATAGTATATACCTGTGTGTCATCTCCTCCTGTATATAGTATATACCTGTATGTCATCTCCTCCTGTATGTAGTATGTACCTGTATGTCATCTCCTCCTCTATATAGTATATACCTGTGTGTCATCTCTCCTGTATATAGTATATATCTGTGTGTCATCTCCTCCTGTATATAGTATATACCTGTGTGTCATCTCCCCTGTAAATAGTATATACCTGTGTTATGGTTCTCAATGGCAAGAGAACATAGCCCAGCAAACATACGAACTAGCTCTTGGAAGGATGGAAACTAAACTGACCATGAACTAAACCTGCCGCACAACTAACAGTAGCCGGGTAGCGTAGCCTGCGTTTTATCCCTAGACGCCCAGCGCCGGCCGGAGGACTAACTAATCCTGGCAGAGGAAAATATAGTCCTGGCTCACCTCTAGAGAAATTTCCCCGAAAGGCAGACAGAGGCCCCCACAAATATTGGCGGTGATTTTAGATGAAATGACAAACGTAGTATGAAAATAGGTTTAGCAAAATTGAGGTCCGCTTACTAGATAGCAGGAAGACAGAAAGGGCACTTTCATGGTCAGCTGAAAACCCTATCAAAATACCATCCTGAAATTACTTTAAGACTCTAGTATTAACTCATAACATCAGAGTGGCAATTTCAGATCACAAGAGCTTTCCAGACACAGAAACGAAACTACAGCTGTGAACTGGAACAAAATGCAAAAACAAACAAAGACTAAGTCCAACTTAGCTGGGAGTTGTCTAGCAGCAGGAACATGCACAGAAAGGCTTCTGATTACAATGTTGACCGGCATGGAAGTGACAGAGGAGCAAGGCTAAATAGCGACTCCCACATCCTGATGGAAACAGGTGAACAGAGAGGATGATGCACACCAGTTCAATTCCACCAGTGGCCACCGGGGGAGCCCAAAATCCAATTTCACAACAGTTCCCCCCCCCCTCAAGGAGGGGGCACCGAACCCTCACCAGAACCACCAGGGCGATCAGGATGAGCCCTATGAAAGGCACGGACCAAATCGGAGGCATGAACATCAGAGGCAGTCACCCAAGAATTATCCTCCTGACCGTATCCCTTCCATTTGACCAGATACTGGAGTTTCCGTCTGGAAACACGGGAGTCCAAGATTTTTTCCACAACGTACTCCAACTCGCCCTCAACCAACACCGGAGCAGGAGGCTCAACGGAAGGCACAACCGGTACCTCATACCTGCGCAATAATGACCGATGAAAAACATTATGAATAGAAAAAGATGCAGGGAGGTCCAAACGGAAGGACACAGGGTTAAGAATCTCCAATATCTTGTACGGGCCGATGAACCGAGGCTTAAACTTGGGAGAAGAAACCCTCATAGGGACAAAACGAGAAGACAACCACACCAAGTCCCCAACACAAAGCCGAGGACCAACCCGACGCCGGCGGTTGGCAAAAAGCTGAGTCTTCTCCTGGGACAACTTCAAATTGTCCACTACCTGCCCCCAAATCTGATGCAACCTCTCCACCACAGCATCCACTCCAGGACAATCCGAAGATTCCACCTGACCAGAAGAAAATCGAGGATGAAACCCCGAATTACAGAAAAAGGGAGACACCAAGGTGGCAGAACTGGCCCGATTATTGAGGGCAAACTCCGCTAAAGGCAAAAAAGCAACCCAATCATCCTGATCTGCAGACACAAAACACCTCAAATATGTCTCCAAGGTCTGATTCGTCCGCTCGGTCTGGCCATTAGTCTGAGGATGGAAAGCAGACGAGAAAGACAAATCTATGCCCATCCTAGCACAGAATGCTCGCCAAAATCTAGACACGAATTGGGTACCTCTGTCAGAAACGATATTCTCCGGAATACCATGCAAACGGACCACATTTTGAAAAAACAGAGGAACCAACTCGGAAGAAGAAGGCAACTTAGGCAGGGGAACCAAATGGACCATCTTAGAGAAACGATCACACACCACCCAGATGACAGACATCTTCTGAGAAACAGGAAGATCTGAAATAAAATCCATCGAGATGTGCGTCCAGGGCCTCTTCGGGATAGGCAAGGGCAACAACAATCCACTAGCCCGAGAACAACAAGGCTTGGCCCGAGCACAAACGTCACAAGACTGCACGAAGCCTCGCACATCTCGAGACAGGGAAGGCCACCAGAAGGACCTTGCCACCAAATCCCTGGTACCAAAGATTCCAGGATGACCTGCCAACGCAGAAGAATGAACCTCAGAAATGACTTTACTGGTCCAATCATCAGGAACAAACAGTCTACCAGGTGGGCAACGATCAGGTCTATCCGCCTGAAACTCCTGCAAGGCCCGCCGCAGGTCTGGAGAAACGGCAGACAATATCACTCCATCCTTAAGGATACCTGTAGGTTCAGAATTACCAGGGGAGTCAGGCTCAAAACTCCTAGAAAGGGCATCCGCCTTAACATTCTTAGAACCCGGCAGGTAGGACACCACAAAATTAAACCGAGAGAAAAACAACGACCAGCGCGCCTGTCTAGGATTCAGGCGTCTGGCGGACTCAAGATAAATTAGATTTTTGTGGTCAGTCAATACCACCACCTGATGTCTAGCCCCCTCAAGCCAATGACGCCACTCCTCAAAAGCCCACTTCATGGCCAAAAGCTCCCGATTCCCAACATCATAATTCCGCTCGGCGGGCGAAAATTTACGCGAGAAAAAAGCACAAGGTCTCATCACGGAGCAATCGGAACTTCTCTGCGACAAAACCGCCCCAGCTCCGATTTCAGAAGCGTCGACCTCAACCTGAAAAGGAAGAGCAACATCAGGCTGACGCAACACAGGGGCGGAAGAAAAGCGGCGCTTAAGCTCCCGAAAGGCCTCCACAGCAGCAGGGGACCAATCAGCAACATCAGCACCCTTCTTAGTCAAATCAGTCAATGGTTTAACAACATCAGAAAAACCAGCAATAAATCGACGATAAAAGTTAGCAAAGCCCAAAAATTTCTGAAGACTCTTAAGAGAAGAGGGTTGCGTCCAATCACAAATAGCCTGAACCTTGACAGGATCCATCTCGATGGAAGAGGGGGAAAAAATATATCCCAAAAAGGAAATCTTTTGAACCCCAAAAACGCACTTAGAACCCTTCACACACAAGGAATTAGACCGCAAAACCTGAAAAACCCTCCTGACCTGCTGGACATGAGAGTCCCAGTCATCCGAAAAAATCAAAATATCATCCAGATACACAATCATAAATTTATCCAAATAATCACGGAAAATGTCATGCATAAAGGACTGAAAGACTGAAGGGGCATTTGAAAGACCAAAAGGCATCACCAAATACTCAAAGTGGCCCTCGGGCGTATTAAATGCGGTTTTCCACTCATCCCCCTGCTTAATTCGCACCAAATTATACGCCCCACGAAGATCTATCTTAGAGAACCACTTGGCCCCCTTTATGCGAGCAAACAAATCAGTCAGCAGTGGCAATGGATATTGATATTTAACCGTGATTTTATTCAAAAGCCGATAATCAATGCACGGCCTCAAAGAGCCATCTTTCTTAGCCACAAAGAAAAAAACGGCTCCTAAGGGAGATGACGAAGGACGAATATGTCCCTTTTCCAAGGACTCCTTTATATATTCTCGCATAGCAGCATGTTCAGGCACAGACATAGCTTTCCAGTCAAGGACTGGGTTATGAGATTGCAGCCATGGCAATCCAAGCACCAACACATCATGTAGGTTATACAGCACAAGAAAGCGAATAATCTCCTGGTGATCCGGATTAATCCGCATAGTTACTTGTGTCCAGTATTGTGGTTTATTGCTAGCCAATGGGGTGGAGTCAATCCCCTTCAGGGGTATAGGAGTTTCAAGAGGCTCCAAATCATACCCACAGCGTTTGGCAAAGGACCAATCCATAAGACTCAAAGCGGCGCCAGAGTCGACATAGGCATCCGCGGTAATAGATGATAAAGAACAAATCAGGGTCACAGATAGAATAAACTTAGACTGTAAAGTGCCAATTGAAACAGACTTATCAAGCTTCTTAGTACGCTTAGAGCATGCTGATATAACATGAGTTGAATCACCGCAATAGAAGCACAACCCATTTTTTCGTCTAAAATTCTGCCGTTCACTTCTGGACAGAATTCTATCACATTGCATATTCTCTGGCGTCTTCTCAGTAGACACCGCCAAATGGTGCACAGGTTTGCGCTCCCGCAGACGCCTATCGATCTGGATAGCCATTGTCATGGACTCATTCAGACCCGCAGGCACAGGGAACCCCACCATAACATCCTTAATGGCATCAGAGAGACCCTCTCTGAAATTCGCCGCCAGGGCGCACTCATTCCACTGAGTAAGCACAGCCCATTTACGGAATTTCTGGCAGTATATTTCAGCTTCGTCTTGCCCCTGAGATAGGGACATCAAGGCCTTTTCCGCCTGAAGTTCTAACTGAGGTTCCTCATAAAGCAACCCCAAGGCCAGAAAAAACGCATCCACATTGAGCAACGCAGGATCCCCTGGAGCCAATGCAAAAGCCCAATCCTGAGGGTCGCCCCGGAGCAAAGAAATCACAATCCTGACCTGCTGAGCAGGATCTCCAGCAGAGCGAGATTTCAGGGACAAAAACAACTTGCAATTATTTTTGAAATTTTGAAAGCAAGATCTATTCCCCGAGAAAAATTCAGGCAAAGGAATTCTAGGTTCAGATATAGGAACATGAACAACAAAATCTTGTAAGTTTTGAACTTTCGTGGTGAGATTATTCAAACCTGCAGCTAAACTCTGAATATCCATTTTAAACAGGTGAACACAGAGCCATTCCAGGATTAGAAGGAGAGAGAGAGAGAAAGGCTGCAATATAGGCAGACTTGCAAGAGATTCAATTACAAGCACACTCAGAACTGAGAAAAAAAAAAAAAATAAAATCTTCAGCAGACTTCTCTTTTCTCTCCTTTCTCTGTCAATTAATTTAACCCTTTAGGCCGGTCAAACTGTTATGGTTCTCAATGGCAAGAGAACATAGCCCAGCAAACATACGAACTAGCTCTTGGAAGGATGGAAACTAAACTGACCATGAACTAAACCTGCCGCACAACTAACAGTAGCCGGGTAGCGTAGCCTGCGTTTTATCCCTAGACGCCCAGCGCCGGCCGGAGGACTAACTAATCCTGGCAGAGGAAAATATAGTCCTGGCTCACCTCTAGAGAAATTTCCCCGAAAGGCAGACAGAGGCCCCCACAAATATTGGCGGTGATTTTAGATGAAATGACAAACGTAGTATGAAAATAGGTTTAGCAAAATTGAGGTCCGCTTACTAGATAGCAGGAAGACAGAAAGGGCACTTTCATGGTCAGCTGAAAACCCTATCAAAATACCATCCTGAAATTACTTTAAGACTCTAGTATTAACTCATAACATCAGAGTGGCAATTTCAGATCACAAGAGCTTTCCAGACACAGAAACGAAACTACAGCTGTGAACTGGAACAAAATGCAAAAACAAACAAGGACTAAGTCCAACTTAGCTGGGAGTTGTCTAGCAGCAGGAACATGCACAGAAAGGCTTCTGATTACAATGTTGACCGGCATGGAAGTGACAGAGGAGCAAGGCTAAATAGCGACTCCCACATCCTGATGGAAAAACAGGTGAACAGAGAGGATGATGCACACCAGTTCAATTCCACCAGTGGCCACCGGGGGAGCCCAAAATCCAATTTCACAACATACCTGTGTGTCATCTCCTCCTGTATATAGTATATATCTGTATGTCATCTCCTCCTGTATTAGCCCTCGTTCACACGTTATTTGGTCAGTATTTTTACCTCAGTATTTGTAAGCTAAAATGGCAGCCTGATAAATCCCCAGCCAACAGTAAGCCCACCCCCTGGCAGTATATATTAGCTCACACATACACATAATAGACTGGTCATGTGACTGACAGCTGCTGGATTTTTATATGGTACATTTGTTGCTCTTGTAGTTTGTCTGCTTATTAATCAGATTTTTATTTTTGAAGGATAATACCAGACTTGTGTGTGTTTTAGGGCGAGTTTCGTGTGTTAAGTTGTGTGTGTTGAGTTGCGTGTGGCGACATGCATGTAGGGACTTTTGTGAGATGAGTTTTGTGTGGCGACATGCGTGTAGCAACTTTTTGTGTGTCGAGTTGCATGTGACAGGTTAGTGTAGTAAGTTGTGTGCAGCAAGTTTTGCGCATGGCGAGTTTTGCGCGTGGTGAGTTTTATGTGTGGTGCCTTTTGAGTATGTGCAAGTTTTGTGTGAGGCAACTTTTGCATGTGTTGCAACTTTTGTGCATGTGGCAATTTTTCTGCGTGTGGCAATTTTTCTGCGTGTGCAAGTTTTGCGTGTGGCGAGTTTTCCATGAGGTGAGTTTTGCACGTGTGGCGAGTTTTGCATGTGGAGAGTTTTGCGCGTGGCGAGTTTTGAGCGGCGACTTTTGTGTTTCTACTTTTATGTGGCGAGGTTGGTGTATGTGTGGTGAAATGTGCGCTGAGGGTGGTATATGTGTTCGAGCACGTGGTAGTGTGTGGCGCATTTTGTGTGTGTGTTCATATCCCCGTGGTGGTGTGGTGATTATCCCATGTTGGGGCCCCACCTTAGCAACTGTACAGTATATACTCTTTGGCGCCATCGCTGTCATTCTTTAAGTCCCCCTTGTTCACATCTGGCAGCTGTTAATTTGCCTCCAACACTTTTCCTTTCATTTTTTCCCCATTATGTAGATAGGGGCAAAATTGTTTGGTGAATTGGAAAGCGCGGGGTTAAAATTTCACCTCACAACATAGCTTTGACACTCTCGGGGTCCAGAGGTGTGACTGTGCAAAATTTTGTGCCTGTAGCTGCGACGCCTCCAACACTTTTCCTTTCACTTTTTCCCCATTATGTAGATAGGGGCAAAATTGTTTGGTGAATTGGAAAGCGCGGGGTTAAAATTTCACCTCACAACATAGCCTATGACGCTTTCGGGGTCCAGACGTGTGACTGTGCAAAATTTTGTGGCTGTAGCTGCGACGGTTCAGATGCCAATCCCGGACATACACACATACATACATACATACACACATACACACATTCAGCTTTATATATTAGACTAGCTGTACTTTCCGGCTTCGCCCGGGTTAATGACTGCTGTTAGCAAAATAGAATGTGATAACAAAAATTTATTCTGCACACAAAAACCACAAAACAAATAGATAGAAATGTAATTATTAAAAGGCAAAAACTAAGCTAATAGAAGAATTTCACAACATATATTAGCTTTGTTATACTGAGAATGTCTTTGTTGCCTATATTAACCAATCAGAGCTCAGATTAATTAACTGTAGCAAAATAGAAGCTGAGCTGTGATTGGTTGCTATTGGCAGCCTGATAAATCCCCAGCCAACAGGAAGCCCTCCCCCTGGCAGTATATATTAGCTCACACATACACATAATAGACTGGTCATGTGACTGACAGCTGCCGGATTCCTATATGGTACATTTGTTGCTCTTGTAGTTTGTCTGCTTATTAATCAGATTTTTATTTTTGAAGGACAATACCAGACTTGTGTGTGTTTTAGGGCGAGTTTCATGTGTCAAGTTGTGTGTGTTGAGTTGCGTGTGGCGACATGCATGTAGCGACTTTTGTGAGATGAGTTTTGTGTGGCGACATGCGTGTAGCAACATTTTGTGTGTCGAGTTGCATGTGACAGGTTAGTGTAGCAAGTTGTGTGCAGCAAGATTTGTGCATGGCGAGTTTTGCGCGTGGCGAGTTTTATGTGTGGTGCGTTTTGAGTATGTGCAAGTTTTGTGTGAGGCAACTTTTGCATGTGGTGCAACTTTTGTACATGTGGCAATTTTTCAGTGTGTGCAAGTTTTGCATGAGGTGAGTTTTCCATGAGGTGAGTTTTGCACGTGTGGCGAGTTTTGCGTGAGCCTAGTTTTGCATATTGCGAGTTTTGCATGTAGCGAGTTTTGCGGGTGGCGAGTTTTGAGTGGTGACTTTTGTGTTTCGACTTTTATGTGGCGAGGTTGGTGTGTGTGTGGTGAAATGTGTGCTGAGGGTCGTATACACTCACCGGCCACTTTATTAGGTACACCTGTCCAACTTCTTGTTAACACTTAATTTCTAATCAGCCAATCACATGGCGGCAACTCAGTGCATGTAGGCATGTAGACATGGTCAAGACAATCTCCTGCAGTTCAAACCGAGCATCAGTATGGGGAAGAAAGGTGATTTGAGTGCCTTTGAACGTGGCATGGTTGTTGGTGCCAGAAGGGCTGGTCTGAGTATTTCAGAAACTGCTGATCTACTGGGATTTTCACGCACAACCATCTCTAGGGTTTACAGAGAATGGTCCGAAAAAGAAAAAAAATCCAGTGAGCGGCAGTTCTGTGGGCGGAAATGCCTTGTTGATGCCAGAGGTCAGAGGAGAATGGGCAGACTGGTTCGAGCTGATAGAAAGGCAACAGTGACTCAAATCGCCACCCGTTACAACCAAGGTAGGCCTAAGAGCATCTCTGAACGCACAGTGCGTCAAACTTTGAGGCAGATGGGCTACAGCAGCAGAAGACCACACCGGGTACCACTCCTTTCAGCTAAGAACAGGAAACTGAGGCTACAATTTGTACAAGCTCATCGAAATTGGACAGTAGAAGATTGGAAAAACGTTGCTTGGTCTGATGAGTCTCGATTTCTGCTGCGACATTCGGATGGTAGGGTCAGAATTTGGCGTAAACAACATGAAAGCATGGATCCATCCTGCCTTGTATGGAGCATCTTTGGGATGTGCAGCCGACAAATCTGCGGCAACTGTGTGATGCCATCATGTCAATATGGACCAAAATCTCTGAGGAATGCTTCCAGCACCTTGTTGAATCTATGCCACGAAGAATTGAGGCAGTTCTGAAGGCAAAAGGGGGTCCAACCCGTTACTAGCATGGTGTACCTAATAAAGTGGCCGGTGAGTGTATGTGTTCAAGCACGTGGTAGTGTGTGGCGCATTTTGTGTTTGTGTTCATATCCCCGTGTGTGGTGAGTATCCCATGTCGGGGCCCCACCTTAGCAACTGTACGGTATATACTCTTTGGCGCCATCTCTCTTATTCTTTAAGTCCCCATTGTTCACATCTGGCAGCTGTCAATTTTCCTCCAACACTTTTCCCTTCACTTTTTCCCCATTATGTAGATAGGGGCAAAATTGTTTGGTGAATTGGAACGCGCGGGGTTAAAATTTCACCTCACAACATAGCCTATGACGCTCTCGGGGTCCAGACGTGTGACTGTGCAAAATTTTGTGGCTGTAGCTGCGACGGTGCAGATGCCAATCCCGGACATACACACATACATACACACATACACACATTCAGCTTTCTATATTAGATATACCTGTGTGTCATCTCACCTATATATAGTATATATCTGTGTGTCATCTCCTCCTGTATATAGTATATATCTGTATGTCATCTCCACCTATACATAGCATATACCTGTATGTCATCTCCTCCTGTATATACTATATACCTGTAGGTAATCTGCTCCTGTATATAGTATGTACCTGTGTGTCATCTCCTCCTGTATATAGTATATACCTGTATGTCATCTTCTCCTCTATATAGTATATACCTGTGTGTCATCTCTCCTGTATATAGTATATATCTGTGTGTCATCTCCTCCTGTATATAGTATATACCTGTGTGTCATCTCCCCTGTAAATAGTATATACCTGTGTGTCATCTCCTCCTGTATATAGTATATATCTGAATGTCATCTCCTCCTGTATTAGACCTCGTTCACACGTTATTTGGTCAGTATTTTTACCTCAGTATTTGTAAGCTAAATTGGCAGCCTGATAAATCCCCAGCCAACAGTAAGCCCACCCCCTGGCAGTATATATTAGCTCACACATACACATAATAGACTGGTCATGTGACTGACAGCTGCCGGATTCCTATATGGTACATTTGTTGCTCTTGTAGTTTGTCTGCTTATTAATCAGATTTTTATTTTTGAAGGATAATACCAGACTTGTGTGTGTTTTAGGGCGAGTTTCGTGTGTCAAGTTGTGTGTGTTGAGTTGCGTGTGGCGACATGCATGTAGCGACTTTTGTGAGATGAGTTTTGTGTGGCGACATGCGTGTAGCAACTTTTTGTGTGTCGAGTTGCATGTGACAGGTTAGTGTAGCAAGTTGTGTGCAGCAAGTTTTGCGCATGGCGAGTTTTGCGCGTGGCGAGTTTTATGTGTGGTGCCTTTTGAGTATGTGCAAGTTTTGTGTGAGGCAACTTTTGCATGTGTTGCAACTTTTGTGCATGTGGCAATTTTTCCGTGTATGCAAGTTTTGCGTGTGGCGAGTTTTCCATGAGGTGAGTTTTGCACGTGTGGCGAGTTTTGCATGTGGAGAGTTTTGTGCATGGCGAGTTTTGAGCGGCGACTTTTGTGTTTCGCCTTTTGTGTTTCGACTTTTATGTGGCGAGGTTGGTGTATGTGTGGTGAAATGTGCGCTGAGGGTGGTATATGTGTTCGAGCACGTGGTAGTGTGTGGCGCATTTTGTGTGTGTGTGTTCATATCCCCGTGGTGGTGTGGTGATTATCCCATGTCGGGGCCCCACCTTAGCAACTGTACAGTATATACTCTTTGGCGCCATCGCTCTCATTCTTTAAGTCCCCCTTGTTCACATCTGGCAGCTGTTAATTTGCCTCCAACACTTTTCCTTTCATTTTTTCCCCATTATGTAGATAGGGGCAAAATTGTTTGGTGAATTGGAAAGCGCGGGGTCAAAATTTCACCTCACAACATAGCTTTGACGCTCTCGGGGTCCAGACGTGTGACTGTGCAAAATTTTGTGCCTGTAGCTGCGACGCCTCCAACACTTTTCCTTTCACTTTTTCCCCATTATGTAGATAGGGGCAAAATTGTTTGGTGAATTGGAAAGCGCGGGGTTAAAATTTCACCTCACAACATAGCCTATGACGCTCTCGGGGTCCAGACGTGTGACTGTGCAAAATTTTGTGGCTGTAGCTGCGACGGTTCAGATGCCAATCCCGGACATACACACATACATACATACATACACACATACACACATTCAGCTTTATATATTAGATTTTGTGTCACATAACTCTCTCATTTACCAGAATAAAAATTCAAAATTTGAAAATTGCGAAATTTTCTAAATTTTAGCCAAATTTCCATTTTTTTCACAAATAAATGCAAAAATTATCGACCTAAATTTACCACTAACATGAAGCCCAATATGTCACGAAAAAACAATCTCAGAACAGCAAGGATCCGTTGATGCGTTCCTGAGTTATTACCTCATAAAGGGACACTGGTCAGAATTGCAAAAAACGGCCAGGTCATTAAGGTCAAAATAGGCTGAGTCACGAAGGGGTTAAAAAAGCATTAAAGACATGGATTCACATCTGCACCAAAAAGGCATCAAATATAGGGGAATACGAATAAAAGATACACAGCAAACATGTGTAAACACAGCCTCAGTGTTACATTTTTATTACAGCTTTATTGTTTAAGGCTTCTTTCACACTAGCGTCGGGCCGAGGTCCCCGACGCTAGCGTTGTCTCCGCCACACAACGGGGGCAGCGGATGCATTTTTCCAGCGCATCCGCTGCCCCATTGTGAGGTGCGGGGAGGTGGGGGCGGAGTTCCGGCCGCGCATGCGCGGTCGGAAAAAACGGACCGTCGGGAGCAAAAAACGTGTACATGTAACGTTTTTTGGTCCCGACGGTCCGCCACAGCACGGCACAACTGTCGCACGATGGTTGCGACGTGTGGCAATGCGTCACAAATGCGTCGCTAATGTTAGTCAATGCTGAAAAAACGCATCCTGCAAGCACTTTTGCAGGATGCGTTTTTTCGGCAAAACGACGCATTTGCGACGTATTGCAGTTAACGCTAGTGTGAAAGTAGCCTAAGAGAGAAAAATTTCAATCACGGCATTTTTTTATGCCATTTACCAATTCTGTAAATAATATGATCACTGTTGTGGTGGTTTTTACGATTACAGGAACACTAAACATGTCCATGCTTTTTTGCTGATTTGCAGTTTATGATTTAAAAAAAAGCTAATTAAAACTGACATTATTGAAATTGTTTAATTAATTTTTAATCATTTTATAGAAAGAAAAAAACATTATTTTTTCTTCCTCTAGAATACAGAGACATTATACAGATTTATCTTTATATATATAATTGTCTAAGGGGTACTTCCATCTGTCTGTCCCGGATATTCATTGGTCGCGGCTTCTGTCTGTCATGGAATCCAAGTCGTTGATTGGTCGCGCCAGCTGCCTGTCATGGCTGCCGCGACCAATCAGCGACGGCCACAGTCCGATTAGTCCCTCCCTACTCCCCTGCAGTCACTGCCCGGCGCCCGCTCCATAATCCCCTTCCCCTCCAGTCACCGCTCACACAGGGTTAATGGCAGCGATAACGGGCCGCGGTGTAACGCACTCCATTACCGTTGCTATTAACCCTGTGTGTCCCCAACTATTTACTATTGACGCTGTCTATGCAGAATCAATAGTAAAAATGTCATGTTAAAAATAATTAAAAAAAAAAAAACCTGCTATACTCACCATCCGCCGCCTTTCGCGCTCCTAGCGACGCTACGGTGACCGCTCCATGCAAGCGGCAGGTTCAGGTCCCAGGATGGTATGCCAGAAGGACCTTCCATGACGTCACGGTCATGTGACCGCGACGTGATCACAGGCCCTGCGAGAAAGACCTTCCATGACGTCGCTGTCACATGACCGTGACGTCATGGAAGGTCCTTCTCGCAGGGCCTGTGATCACGTCGCGGTCACATGACCGTGACGTCATAGAAGGTCCTTCTGGCATACCATCCTGGGACCGGAAGCTGCCGCCTGCGGTCGTCACGGTCATGTGACCGCGACGTCATCACAGGTCCTGCGCGAGAAGGACCTTCCATGACGTCACGGTCATGTGACCGCGACATCATCACACCCTGGGACTGGAAGCTGACGCCTGCACCGTGCACAGGGCCAGGACTTCAACGGGCCTTCGGAGGGTGAGTATATGTTTATTTTTTATTTTAACTCTGTATACTACGTGGCTCTGTGCTGTATACTCCTTCGCTGTGCAATATACTACGTGGCTGGGCAAAATACTACGTACGTGGCTGGCCAATATACTACGTGGCTGGGCAATATACTACGTGGCTCTGTGCTGTATACTACGTCACTGGGCAATATACTACGTAACTGGGCAATATACTACGTCACTGGGCAATATACTACGTCACTGGGCAATATACTACGTGGGCTGTGCAATATACTACATGGCTGGGCAATATACTACGTGGCTGGGCAATATACTACGTGGACATGCATATTCTAGAATACCCGATGCGTTAGAATCGGGCCACCATCTAGTCTGCTATATAATTGTCTAAGGGTCACTTCCGTCTGTCTGTCTGTCCTTCTGTTTGTCTGTCTGTCACGGATATTCATTGGTCGCGGCCTCTGTCTGTCATGGAAATCCAAGTCGCTGATTGGTCGCGGCAAAACAGCCATGACCAATCAGCGACGGGCACAGTCCGGTGGCAGAATGGCCGCTCCTTCCTCCCCGCAGTCAGTGCCTGCTCCATACTCCCACCCCCCCACCCCAGTCAGCGCTGACACAGGGTTAATGTAGGTCTCTCGGTCTCCTGTTGCATTTAGTCTATTGTCTGACTTGGAGTGTTTATTCTGTTTACTCTATTTGAATATAATGCTATGTATGACGATCATATGTGTAATAGACTGACCGGTTGTGACTTCTTCATGCATTAACCTTTTCTCCATACTTCCAGGCTATCTGACCTTCATTATCAGTAACATCCGACTGGGGTAAGTACCCAGTATCCAAGCTTTACACTTTTTTTTTATTTTTTTATTTTTATTTCATTATTTTTGTTATTTGTTGTTACCTTTATTTTTTCTTTTTTCATTTATTCCCTTTTTTTCCCGTTTTTAATTTTTATTTATTATTTATTAATTTTTAATTTTTAATTTTTATTTTGCATTGTTTTCATTTTTTCATTATATCTTTATATATTTTTATTCATTTTGTTATTTATGTTATCATCTTTGCTCCACTGGTTGCTTCATCTTTCATTTATTTTTCATTTATTATTTTTCATTTTTTATTTTTATTATTTATTTTCTATTTTTATTTTTACCCCAGATTGGCTACATCTCCAGTTTATTTTTATTATTATTTTTACCATCATTATTAGTATTACTATTTTATTTTTAATTTTTATTTTTTTCATTAGTTTTCCATTATTTTGTGCTCTTTTAATTTTTTCTATATTACATATATTTTTTCTATTTTTCATTATTTTCATCATTACTCATATTGCACTCCGTTAGAATTAAAACTATAGTTCCACCTCATCTTCAACAATTTATCTCATTCAATTCTACACCATTTCTTTATCTATGAATAGGCCCCATGTACCGTCTCTCCATTACTCTTTCCATTTTTTGGTTCAATATCATCTTTATTTTACTATTTACTATTTCCCATAATCATCATCTCCTTATACACTCACCGGCCACTTTATTAGGTACACCTGTCCAACTTCTTGTTAACACTTAATTTCTAATCAGCCAATCACATGGCGGCAACTCAGTGCATTTAGGCATGTAGACATGGTCAAGACAATCTCCTGCAGTTCAAACCGAGCATCAGTATGGGGAAGAAAGGTGATTTGAGTGCCTTTGAACGTGGCATGGTTGTTGGTGCCAGAAGGGCTGGTCTGAGTATTTCAGAAACTGCTGATCTACTGGGATTTTCACGCACAACCATCTCTAGGGTTTACAGAGAATGGTCCGAAAAAGAAAAAAAATCCAGTGAGCGGCAGTTCTGTGGGCGGAAATGCCTTGTGGATGCCAGAGGTCAGAGGAGAATGGGCAGACTGGTTCGAGCTGATAGAAAGGCAACAGTGACTCAAATCGCCACCCGTTACAGCCAAGGTAGGCCTAAGAGCATCTCTGAACGCACAGTGCGTCGAACTTTGAGGCAGATGGGCTACAGCAGCAGAAGACCACACCGGGTACCACTCCTTTCAGCTAAGAACAGGAAACTGAGGCTACAATTTGTACAAGCTCATCGAAATTGGACCGTAGAAGATTGGAAAAACGTTGCTTGGTCTGATGAGTCTCGATTTCTGCTGCGACATTCGGATGGTAGGGTCAGAATTTGGCGTAAACAACATGAAAGC
The DNA here is from genome assembly GCF_051348905.1 of Ranitomeya variabilis. Classification (NCBI taxonomy): domain Eukaryota; kingdom Metazoa; phylum Chordata; class Amphibia; order Anura; family Dendrobatidae; genus Ranitomeya; species Ranitomeya variabilis. The sequence continues at coordinate 273,519,187 of NC_135236.1, read as the reverse complement.
ATGGATCCATCCTGCCTTGTATGGAGCATCTTTGGGATGTGCAGCCGACAAATCTGCGGCAACTGTGTGATGCCATCATGTCAATATGGACCAAAATCTCTGTGGAATGCTTCCAGCACCTTGTTGAATCTATGCCACGAAGAATTGAGGCAGTTCTGAAGGCAAAAGGGGGTCCAACCCATTACTAGCATGGTGTACCTAATAAAGTGTCCGGTGAGTGTATATCTTCTTTTTATATCTCCACACCTCTGCACCATCTTTGTCCTCCCCCTTATGTATATGTATTTTTTAATTTTTTTCCTTTTTTCCATCTTCCCTATTGCTTTTTTATAGTACCCATTCCTTATTTCCCCTCTGGCTCCCCTCCGTACTCCAGCACACATACCCTCCTTTCCCTCCCTCTCCTCAGGGCTCTGCGCACGCGCACTCCGTGCACTCCACACTCTCCCCACCAGCGTTTGTACCCGCCCACCCACATACCCAGCGCTCGCTTCTGCCCCTCCACACTTCCACTGCGCAGACGCCGGATCACTCCTACTATACGCAGCTTGTCTGTGCTCCAACTCTTGCTCCTGCGGCCCTGTATCGCGCATGTGTAAATCGCCACACTTTCTATATGCAGATACAGCGCCCCAGAGTCCTGGTCGTACAGTATTGTCGCTCTTCCACTAGGGGGAGTGATGGTACGTCTGATTGTACTAAAGGAGTTCACCTGACCAGGTGTCACAGTCACACACTACACTTCACACTCCGGCCACCAGGGGGAGCAAAAGGTTCTATCTATTAGGCCACTCCTCACACTCAGGTAAAACTGGGGGTTGGATAGGAAGTTAGGAGAGAACGCTACAGGGTGAGACCCAGGAAAGACCTGTCAGGCAGACAGGGGAGAAGGAGGAACATTTGAGCTGCAGACAGAGGTCCCTGTCAGGGGTCGGATCCTGGCAGAGACTTAGCAAGGGAAAGAACGTCACGGAGCTGCGCCTGCACCTGATTGCGGCAGCATCCTAAGAAAGGACAAGAAGCGGAGTATATTGTGGAGAAGTGAGAAATGAGATCACAGCACAAGTAAATAATACCACGAGGAGTTCTGCCTTAAGATCGTGGCAACATCCTTCTGAGGCGCGTAGCCGGTGGCCGGAACACCGAGGGAGTAATAGGCTCTATGCATTACTTCAGATAACGGCAGGGCAGTTAACTCTAGGTTGGCTGTCTCACCTTTGCACCTATGAAGACAACGGAGGCAATTGTGGGAGAGGGGCGTCACTAGGGTCCCTATAAACTAACTCCAGGCCTACCCCATCAAACGGTGCGTCCTAGCCATATCATCTGGGGGACGGAGAGAGAGAATATCAGAAACATACACGGCAGTTGTGAGGACTATACCGTGGTGCTCAGCAGGGAGGTACTACAACACACAGGCGCTAGTAGGAAGGCTACTGAATTCCACCTGCAAAGAGAACTCTGGATGTGCCTTCGGACCGGCCGGATTCAGCCAGCCCTGTTAGCAGTGCTTTGGATTGTGGATGCTGAAGTCTACAGTAAAAGGTAAAGAGACTGCAACCCTGAGTCCTCGTTATTTACTGCGACGAACACCATCATCATCTACCTTACTGGGAAGCCCTGGGGACATACTTCACCTGTGGGAAGGTATACCATCTAGCTGCCATAACATCACCCCAGCGGACCCCTAAGCAGCGTTGGTCACCCTGACCAAACACCACAGGTGGCGTCACGAACACTTGACAAACTACACCTTTTAATTGGGCGCCCCTTAGCAGGGCCACGGACCGGGTCGGGCCACCGTGACATCCCCAGAACCGAGACAGAGGGACCCGGTACCGAGTACCCACACTGCCCTGTGCCTGGGGGCGATCCACAGACGCCTGTCTGCGCTCCAGCCCTCTCTCCTGCGTCCTCGCACCGCGCATGCACTACTCGGCATTCTCGCAGAGCTCTTCCTGTACTTAGACTATAAGTACCCGCTTACCGCCAAGTCCTGCACACATCACCACAGGGACTCCTACAGCCCGGACCCGCAGGTAATACATGGCCCTCCTTTTCTCTCTCTCTCTCTCTCTCCCTCTCTCTTCATGACCATTTGTTCTGATACAAGTATGCTGCCTAACACTCCCCCCCATTCTTATCCCCTGTAGCCCTGACTGGGATCACTTCCCTTTCTCTGACCTCCAAGCGTTCCACGCATCACCAAGTGGTAGGTCATATTTGTATCCTCTATGACCCTTTCCTGTTTTTTTTCCGTTTCTTTCTTTATTCTCCCCTTTTACACAACATGATCCTTCTTCCACAGCTCTCTCTTTTTGGAGCCTACTCATCACAATTGCTTGTCCCGTCTCTGCGGGGTCCTTTTTCACCATAATTTTTTCTACAACAAGGTCAGTCTATTGTTTTACTTCGCTAGTATATATAGTACATCTCAAGTTTTTATGCGTAATTGTTGATGCCGCCCTCCTGCGCCTACGCCATATCCATGCTTGTACTATGCATTACACGTTACACTTATTATACAACGGGCATTTTGTTGTTACCTTTGTATTTACTTTTGTATTTACATGTGTATATATATATATATATATATATACAGTGGGGCAAAAAAGTATTTAGTCAGTCAGCAATAGTGCAAGTTCCACCACTTAAAAAGATGAGAGGCGTCTGTAATTTACATCATAGGTAGACCTCAACTATGGGAGACAAACTGAGAAAATAAAATCCAGAAAATCACATTGTCTGTTTTTTTTATCATTTTATTTGCATATTCTGGTGGAAAATAAGTATTTGTTCAGAAACAAACAATCAAGATTTCTGGCTCTCACAGACCTGTAACTTCTTCTTTAAGAGTCTCCTCTTTCCTCCACTCATTACCTGTAGTAATGGCAGCTGTTTAAACTTGTTATTAGTATAAAAAGACACCTGTGCACACCCTCAAACAGTCTGACTCCAAACTCCACTATGGTGAAGACCAAAGAGCTGTCAAAGGACACCAGAAACAAAATTGTAGCCCTGCACCAGGCTGGGAAGACTGAATCTGCAATAGCCAACCAGCTTGGAGTGAAGAAATCAACAGTGGGAGCAATAATTAGAAAATGGAAGACATTAAAGACCACTGATAATCTCCCTCGATCTGGGGCTCCACGCAAAATCCCACCCCGTGGGGTCAGAATGATCACAAGAACGGTGAGCAAAAATCCCAGAACCACGCGGGGGGACCTAGTGAATGAACTGCAGAGTGCTGGGACCAATGTAACAAGGCCTACCATAAGTAACACACTACGCCACCATGGACTCAGATCCTGCAGTGCCAGACGTGTCCCACTGCTTAAGCCAGTACATGTCCGGGCCCGTCTGAAGTTTGCTAGAGAGCATTTGGATGATCCAGAGGAGTTTTGGGAGAATGTCCTATGGTCTGATGAAACCAAACTGGAACTGTTTGGTAGAAACACAACTTGTCGTGTTTGGAGGAAAAAGAATACTGAGTTGCATCCATCAAACACCATACCTACTGTAAAGCATGGTGGTGGAAACATCATGCTTTGGGGCTGTTTCTCTGCAAAGGGGCCAGGACGACTGATCCGGGTACATGAAAGAATAAATGGGGCCATGTATCGTGAGATTTTGAGTGCCAACCTCCTTCCATCAGCAAGGGCATTGAAGATGAAACGTGGCTGGGTCTTTCAACATGACAATGATCCAAAGCACACCGCCAGGGCAACGAAGGAGTGGCTTCGTAAGAAGCATTTCAAGGTCCTGGAGTGGCCTAGCCAGTCTCCAGATCTCAAACCTATAGAAAACCTTTGGAGGGAGTTGAAAGTCCGTGTTGCCAAGCGAAAAGCCAAAAACATCACTGCTCTAGAGGAGATCTGCATGGAGGAATGGGCCAACATACCAACAACAGTGTGTGGCAACCTTGTGAAGACTTACAGAAAACGTTTGACCTCTGTCATTGCCAACAAAGGATATATTACAAAGTATTGAGATGAAATTTTGTTTCTGACCAAATACTTATTTTCCACCAGAATATGCAAATGATAAAAAAACAGACAATGTGATTTTCTGGATTTTTTTTTCTCAGTTTGTCTCCCATAGTTGAGGTCTACCTATGATGTAAATTACAGACGCCTCTCATCTTTTTAAGTGGTGGAACTTGCACTATTGCTGACTGACTAAATACTTTTTTGCCCCACTGTGTATATATATATATATACAGGGCCGTATTTGCCACTAGGCACTTGAGGGCACGTGCCTAGGGCGGGGACAGGCGGGGGGGCGGCACCTGAGCAAGTGTATTTTTTTTTTTTCGTTTTTTTTTTTTTTGAATACTAGTTCTGTGGGTCCCTTCCTGAAGACAGGGGGCGGCAGAGCGGCAGCCAGGACACGTGGTGCTGGTGCCGACTCTCCCTACTCCCCCTGCTGAGACACAGTGACCTCACTGACCCCCTGCTCACAGCCTCACTGGTGGTGCCGGCCGGAATGTGACTGCTGAGGTGGAGCGGCGGCGCCCTGTGTGCCGACCCTGGGTCCTGTCCTGGACTCACACATTACTGGCCAGGAGCTGGAGGACTCGCAGACAGTAGAGCAGTACATGCACAGTAAGTAGTGTACTGTCTCTGTGACTCTGTCTGTAACGATCTCCCTCCTGGCTCCTGCCCGCGCGCTGCCTGCTGCACGGCTCTTCTGTCTGTGACTCAGCTCACGGTGCTCACTTCTTCCCTCACATTCCTCCTCAGCCTCATTTCGTCCTGTAGTGCCTGAGGCTGGAGGAGCCGTGCAAACACAGCAGCCCTGAATGGATGATATCTGTTTGATCTTTCCTCCCGGCAGACGGACTCAGAGAGTGAGTGGTGGGGGTGGGGTATAATACACCCTCACTCACTATCTGGGTCCTGGGAGCAAACATTGCCACTGCTGGTGTGCAGAGCTGTGTTTGTGTGTAGCTCTGTGTGTGCGGAGCTCTGTGTGTGCGGAGCTGTCTGTGCGGAGCTCTGTGTGCGCGAAGCTGTCTGTGCGGAGCTCTGTGTGCGGAGCTCTGTGTGCGCAGAGCTGTCTGTGCGGAGCTCTGTGTGCGCAGAGCTGTCTGTGCGGAGCTCTGTGTGCGCAGAGCTGTCTGTGCGGAGCTCTGTGTGCGCAGAGCTGTCTGTGCGGAGCTCTGTGTGCGCGGAGCTCTGTGTGCGGAGCTCTGTGTGCGCAGAGCTGTCTGCGGAGCTCTGTGTGCGCAGAGCTGTCTGTGTGTGCGGAGCTCTGTGTGCGCGGAGCTGTATGTGTGTGTCTGTGTGTGCGGAGCTCTGTGTGCGCAGAGCTGTCTGTGTGTGCGGAGCTCTGTGTGTGCGGAGCTCTGTGTGCGCGGAGCTGTATGTGTGTGTCTGTGTGCGGAGCTCTGTGTGTGCGGAGCTGTATGTGTGTCTGTGTGGTGCTGTATGTGTGTGTGTGTGTGCGGAGCTATGTGTGTGCGGAGCTCTGTGTGCGCGGAGCTGTATGTGTGTGTCTGTGTGTGCGGAGCTCTGTGTGCGGAGCTGTATGTGTGTCTGTGCGGAGCTATGTGTGTGCGGAGCTCTGTGTGCGCGGAGCTGTATGTGTGTGTCTGTGTGTGCAGAGCTGTATGTATGTGTGTCTGCGGTGCTGTATGTGTGTGTGTGCGGAGCTGTATGTATGTGTGTGTCTGCGGTGCTGTATGTATGTGTGTGTGGTGCTGTATGTGTGTGTGCGGGCAGCAGAGCTGTATGTGTGTGTGTGCGGGCAGCAGAGCTTTATGTGTGTGTGGGCTGGCAGCGGAGCTGGCTGTGTGTCTGTGCGGTGCTGTATGTATTTGGGGCTGTATGTGTGTGTGCAAGCAGCGGAGCTGTATGTGTGTGTGGGGCTGTGTGTGTGTGGGGCTGTATGTGTGTGGAGCTGTATGTATGTGTGTGTCTGTGTGGAGCTGTCAGTGCCAGTGTGTCGCCCCATCCCGGACCAACTTTTTACTATTGATGCTGCCTATGCAGCGTCAATAATAAAAAGATATAATGGTAAAAATAAGTAAAAAATTTAAAAATTGTGCTATTCTCACCTTCCGCCGTCCACCGATGCGCACGATGCTGCCGCCAGCTTCCGTTCCCAGTGATGCATTGCAAAATTACCCAGATGACTTGGCGGTCTCCGCTAAGTCATCTGGGTAATTTCGCAATGCATCACTGGGAACAGAAGCTGGCGGCAGCATCACGCGCATCGGGACAGCTTCGGTGGACGCCGGAGGGTGAGTATGTAACTTTTTTATTTTAATTATTTTTTTAACAGGGATATGGTGCCTATACTGCTATATATTACGTGGGCTGTTATATTCTACGTGGGCAGTGTTATATACTGCGTGGGCTGTGTTATATACTGCGTGGGCTGTGTTATATACTGCGTGGGCTGTGTTATATACTGCGTGGGCAGTGTTATATACTGCGTGGGCAGTGTTATATACTGCGTGGGCAGTGTTATATACTGCGTGGGCTGTGTTATACACTGCGTGGGCTGTGCTATACACTGCGTGGGCTGTGTTATATATTACATGGGCTGTGTTATATATTACGTGGGCTGTGTTAGATACTGTGTGGGCTGTGCTATATACTACGTGGCTGCTATATACTACGTGGCTCTTATATACTATGTGGCTGTGTTATATACTATATAATACAGCACTGAGGGGGTATAGAGCTGGAGTAACAGATCTAACAGATCTACTCCCTCATTTGCATATGTATGCAAACTGATTTCAGATGAATGGACTGAACATGTAAAAATATTGCTGGAATTGTCTTTGAAAGAGCTACATGGGCATATACATAGATTTGGACCCCTTACTGATTCCCTATGGGACTTGCGAACATGTGCAGCACTTGCGGTTTTACACTTACGATGAGACAAAAAAACACTGCTAGCAGCGTTTTTTTCCGTTGCTGCAAGTACCGCATTTATCGGATCGCGGCAAAACTGCAAGTGCGGCACATGTCCGCAAGTCCCACAGGGAATGAATGAGACCGAACGCAGTGTTGCCGTAAGTGATGCGTTACGTGGCAGATGCAGAAAAACTGCCGGATCGGCCATGAATGGTAAAAATCGCTGATGTGAAAGTAGCCCAAGTCACTGCCGACAGTGTCTGCATTAGTCATACTCACCAATGGGGGAGGCAGCACGAAAAGTGCCTAGGGCAGCAGAAACTCTAAATACGGCCCTGTATATATATATATATATATATATATATATATATATATATATATATATATATTGTACATTTTGTATGTGCACCATGTTAATATTAATAACTGGGTTTAGTCTTACACCCTGGAGGGACTTTATTCATGTTCAGCCTATACTGTTATGTTTCAATTTGTTGTATAGCACTAGATTTGTCTCTCTGTATATATTTTTTCATTTTTTCCACACACTAATACTAATACGATAATATTGTAATTTCCATTGTTTTTCCAGTGAGGTTTGACAAAGGCCCACCACGGGGCCGAAACGTTACCTCAACATTTCTATACTTCTGTGGTGAATACAATAAATTACTCTCCTTTTTGCATTTAAAACTCCAAGTATTTGTGTGCGGCTGTTTTCTATGAATTTCTATCACACAGGGTTAATGGCAGCGGTAACGGACCGCGTTATGCCGTGGTGTAATGCACTCTGTTACCGCTGCTATTAACCCTGTGTGACCAACTTTTTACTATTGATGCTGCCTATGCGGCATCAATACTTAAAAGATCTAATGTTTAAAATAATTTTTTAAAAAATCGTTATATACTCACTGTCCGTCGGCCCCTCGGATCCAGAACCGGCCTTTCCCGCTCCTCGCGACTCTCCGGTGACCGCTCTGGAGCGCCCCCACTGCCGCAGGGTCGAGGGGTACCCGGTACCGGGCCTCTGAGTCTCGGTCCTGGGGTTGTCACGGTGGCTAGACCCGGTCCGTGACCCTGCTGAGGGGCGCCCAATGAAAGGTGTGGGTGGTGACGATGTAGTGGTGCGGTGCAGGTCGCAGTAAATAACGAGGATGCCAGGTTGCAGTCTCTTTACCTCTTTACTGAAGGCTTCAGGATCCTCAGTCCGGAATACGGTTAACCGGGCTGTGGGAGTCCGGCCGGTCCGATGGCACATCCAGAGTTCCCTTTGCAGGTGGAAATCTGTGCCTACCTTCTAGCGCTTGTGTGTTGTGGTCCTCCCCTGCTGTGCTTACGGGATAGTCCCCACAACTGTTGTGTCTGTTTCTGAAGTTCCCTCACAACTCGATTATGATGTTCTGCTTCGTCCCCCAGATGATATGGCTAGGACGCACCCGTATGACGGGTAGGCTCGGAGCTCTTCCGGGACCCTAGTGTCGCCCCTCTCCAGTTGTTGCCCCCTATGTCTTCTTAGGTGATTTGAGTGAGACAACCCACCTATAACTGACTGTCCTGCCGTAGGTTTGAAGTAAGGCCTGGAGCTCAATACTTCCTCGGCGTTCCAGCCACCGGCTACGCGCCTCAGTAGGATGTTGCCTCGTCTTACAGCACGACTCCTACTGGTGTTTCTCCTTGTTGCGTCGATCTCGTTTCTCACTCAGCACAATAAACCTCGCTTCTTGTCCTTTCTTGGGGTACCGCCGCGATGAAGTGCAGGCGCGGTCCCGTAACGTTCTCTCTGTTCGCTAGGCCTCTGTCAGGATCCCACCCCTGACAGGGACCCCCCTGAATCTTTCCCTGCAACACCCTCTGCCACAGGATGTTTCCTGGTTCCAACCCAGTCAGCTTCTCTCTAACTTCCTCTCTAACCCCCAGTTTTACCAGATTGTGAGGAGTGGCCTAATACATAGCACCCTTAGCTCCCCCTGGAGGCCAGACTGTGAAGTGTATTGGTGTCTGTGATACCTGGTCAGGTGAACTCCTTCAGTGCCATCAGACGTACCATAGCCCCCCTTAGCGGCGGAGCATCAGTACTGCAACGACCAGGACTCTGGGGCGCTGCAGCTCCATGCATTGCGGTCTCGCGAGAAGATGACGTAGCGGTCTCGCGAGACCGCTACGTCATCATCTCGCGAGACCGCAATATACACATGGGACCAGAGCGTGCGAGGAGCGTTGGTAACCGCTTCGCCTGGATCCGGGGCCAACGGAAGGTGAGTATATCACTATTTTTTATTTTAATTCTTTTTTTTTAACAGGGATATGATGCCCACATTGCTATATAATGCGTGGGCTGTGCAATATACTACGTGGGCTGTGCAATATACTATGTGGGCTGTGCAATATAGTACATGGGCTGTGCAATATAATACATGGGCTGTGCAATATAATACATGGGCTGTGCTATATACTACATGGGCTGGGCAATATAATACGTGGGCTGTGCTATATAATACGTCGGCTGTGCTATGTAATATGTGGGCTGTGCTATATAATACGTGGGCTGTGCAATATAATACGTGGGCTGTGCAATGTACTATGTGGGCTGTGCAATATACTACATGATGGGCTGTGCAATATAATACATGGGCTGTGCAATGTACTACGTGGGCTGTTCAATGTACTGCGCGGGCTGTGCAATATACTCCATGGGCTGTGCAATGTACTACGTGGGCTGTGCAATGTACTGTGTGGGCTGTGCAATGTACTGCATGGGCTGTGCAATATACTCCATGGGCTGTGCAATATACTACGTGGGCTGTGCAATATACTCCATGGGCTGTGCAATGTACTACGTGGGCTGTGCAATGTACTGTGTGGGCTGTGCAATTTACTGCATGGGCTGTGCAATATACTACGTGGGCTGTGCTATATACTCCATGGGCTGTGCAATATACTACGTGGGCTGTGCAATGTACTACGTGGGCTGTGCAATGTACTACGTGGGCTGTGCAATGTACTACGTGGGCTGTGCAATATACTACGTGGGCTGTGCTATATACTATGTGGGCTGTGCAATATACTACGTGGGCTGTGCAATGTACTACGTGGGCTGTGCAATGTACTGCGTAGGCTGTGCAATGTACTACGTGGGCTGTGCAATGTACTGCGTGGTGTTGTGAATTCCATTCTGGAGCTCCCTCCTGTGGTTGCTAATGGTATTTTTGTGAGTTCTGCCCTTGGGCTCCCTCTGGTGGTTTCGAGTGGAACTGCTGCTCCGTTAGGTAGCTGTAGCAGCTGCCATCACTGATCGCCTTGCCTGGGTTTGTTATTTAAACCTGCTCTGGGCTTTAGTTCATGCCAGCTGTCAATGTCTTAGGTTGGATTTGGTTCTCTCCTTGGATTTCTCATATGGCCTGTCCTTGTCAGCAAAAGATAAGTTCTGCTAGTTCTTGTTTGTCCATTTGCTTTGGACATTATTGCTTGTAAATATGTCTCCTTTTGTCCAGCTTGTCACTATGTCATATTCAGGCTAGCTGGAAGCTCTGGGAAGCAGATTTGCCCCTCCACACCGTGAGTCGGTGTGGAGTTCATTTTTGTAAACTCTGCGTGGATTTTTGTAGTTTTTAATACTGACCGCACAGTATCCTTTTCTCTCTGTCTATAAAGTTTAGTATTGGCCTCCTTTGCTGAAAACTGATTGCATTTCTGTGTATGTCATTTCCCTCTCCACTCACAGTCAATATTCGTGGGGGGCTATCTTTCCTTTTGGGGTTTTCTCTGAGGCAAGATAGCTTTCTATTTCCTTCTTTAGGGGTAGTTAATTCTTAGGCTGTGAAGAGGTGTCTAGGGAGAGTCAGGAACATCCCACGGCTATTACTAGTGTTGTTGTTAGGATTAGGGATTGCGGTCAGTAGAGATACCACCTCCTCAGAGCTCATCCCATGTTGCATTTTAGCCACCAGGTCATATCGGTGTGGCCTCTTAACCACCAGGTCATAACAGCGTGGGCTGTGCAATATACTGCGTGGGCTGTGCAATATACTGCGTGGGCTGTGCAATATACTGCGTGGGCTGTGCTATATACTACGTGGGCTGTGCTATATACTATGTGGGCTGTGCAATATACTACGTGGGCTGTGCAATATACTACGTGGGCTGTGTTATATACTGCGTGCGTGGGCTGTTATATACTACGTGAGCTGTATTATATGCTACGTGGGCTGTTATAAACTACGTGGCTGTGTTATATACTATGTAGGCTGTTATACACTCCGTGGGCTGTGCTATATACTTCGTGGCTGTGCTATATACTCCGTTGGCTGTGTTATATACTACGTGGCTGTGCTATTTACTACGTGGGCTGTTATATACTACATGGCCGGCCACGAACAATCAGCGACAAGCGCAGTCTGGCCGTGAATTGGCGCGGGATTTGAACCACGCTTCGCTAATTGGTCATGGCCGGCCGAATCCTGTGTATTCAATGTATTATTCTAAAATATTCATAAATAAACTACATACATATTCTAGAATACCCGATGCGTTAGAATCGGGCTACCATCTAGTACTGTATAATCCTCATGTGTAGTCAGAGGTTGCAAAACAGATCAGTTACACAAAATTCTCCCATTGACATGTGTAGCTCATTATCTTTAGCTCCTTCCTGTAATGATGAAGGTTGTGGGTTTGAGACCTGGGGACACTCACAAAAAAAGAAAAAATTACTGTATATACCCAAGTATAAGCTGACCCTAATATAAGCCAAGGCACATAATTTTGCCACGAGAAACTGGGAAAACTGAAGTATAAGCTGGGTATACATTGTCCCCTCATCCCCATCCTGGTATGCACGGCCTCCTCATCCCCATCCTGGTATGCGCGGCCTCCTCATCCCCATCCTGGTATGCACGGCCTCCTCATCCCCATCCTGGTATGCACAGCCTCCCCATCCTGGTATGCACAGCCTCCCCATCCTGGTATGCACGGCCTCCTCATCTCCATCCTGGTATGCATAGCCATCTCATCCCTATCCTGTATGCATGGTTCCTCATCCCTATCCTCATATGCATGGTTCCTTATCCCCATCCTGGTATATATGGTTCCCATCAGTAAAGCGTTAAAAAAAAAAAAAAAAAATCCTACTTACTGTCCTTTCGCTCCCTTGCAGCATCTTGTTCTGATACCAGCAGCTGCAGCGGCTGGGCGATCACAAGTCCCTGCTGCTTAAGTGAATTAATATTCACTGCCCTCCACACCCATGGGAGTGGAGAGAGGTGAATATTCATTTCTCGTAATAGTGGGCACACGTGTTCGCCCAGCCGCTGCTGGAAGTCGGTGGTTGACACTGTGCACGCTATTACCGAGAAATGAATATTCACTGTCAGCATACTGAATATTCCTTTCTCTTTAGCAGCGTGCAGAGGGATAGTCACAGCAGATGGCTCCTGCCTCCTGTGGCCCGCAGCTTCCGCTCCCCCTCCATCTTCTGTGCCAATGACTTGAGTATTAGCCGAGGAGGGTGTTTTCAGCACAAAAAAGTGCTGAAAAACTCGGCTTATACTTGAGTATATACGGTACATTTTTGTAATTGCTTTGTATTATTTTTAGTAGTTTTATAGGAACAAAAAAATCTGACATTTTCTACATCTCAAGTACAAAGAAATACACTGCTATATACATTATATATGTATAATCTGCTTCTGGGGTCACTGCTTGCAATACATCTCAAGATTACCAAATTCTGTTATGTTTATTGTTATGGGCAGTGGCTCCTAGGTAAAGCTGCTGATTGAGAACATGGAGATGTGAGTATGAGTTCCAATCACAGCAGAAGATTGAATAATATAATTTAATTTATGTCCGTACAGAGAGATGCGATGTTGAATGACACCATTCACTTTAACAATAGTAAATCGAAAACAAGAAAAAAATTCAAGTGGAGTGAAATTGCAAAAATAGGGCATTCACTGTGTGTTAGAAAATGATCTGGCAGCATGATTCTCCAGGTCAGTGAAATTACGGTGATACTAAACTTGTGCAGTGTTTTATTATTTTGGTGTTGAAAATAATTTCTGAAATATGCCATTTTTCTGAGACCCATAACTTTTTTTTCACTAGTCACCTTCCACGACCGCAGCATCGGAGGTTGTGTTCCCGCCCTAATGGGGGCCAGGAAACACAAAGTGGTTAAAGACCCCTCCCCTTCCTGCAACCACCAGTGTTTCTCCTGTCCCCTATAGGGGATGAAGAGGTTCTCTGATGGTGCTGCCGTGGCTGGCGATCTGGAGCACCCTAAGCTTACCTACTCATTGCCGGGCAGCCGAGATCAGGGACACCGCTCTCCTCCGTGGGCTGCTCCCATCTCCATGACACTCGGGACCTCTCCTGTCCCTCCTGCGCCTCATCGGGGGTAAAGCGGGGCAGTGATGTGCGGCCGGGGTGCTCTTGCAGCTGCCCGGTGTCCTCCTCTCCACATGCCGGCTGGTTCAGGAGTCAGCGTGTACCGCAAGTAATGTTAATCCGAACTTTTAGTTCACTTCCTGGTGCGTTCCAGGGTGGAACACACGCGCTCCTGGCATGTCTCCGGTGTACTCCGGAGCTACTCGCATGAATGGAGCGTTCCTTTCGGGGTTCTCCCCTGGGGACCTGGGGGAGCAGGAGCACAAACACCAAATGCTGGGATCTCGATTATATAAATCCTGGTGGGGGATGCCTCCAGGTAAGGCCCATTGTCTGTGTCAATCTGTGACTGTTGATGGACTGACCATGGACGGTGACAAAACCCTCCCTTTCTGCCTTTGCAGAGCCCAGCGTCCACCCTCCTACTGTAAGTAGTGGATGAAGGTCCCTTGCTATCTGGGTTATGGCCTTATGGACCCTGCTCCTAAGAGGGAGTGCCCAGCCGCAAGTGTGGTGTATGTGTTACCAGGCTCCCCTCAGCATATAAGAAGCTTTGCCAGCCCTGCACTGATGTGTTGCATGCCGAACAGCCCTCCCTGTTGGACAGCATCAAATCCCTCATCAAGCAAGAGGTTCAACCCTCCATGTCTGCCTTTTCCCAGGCCCCAGTACCACAACCGCCTCCTTCTAAAAAGAATAAAAAAAAGGAAGATGGCACCTGTGGAATCTGATTCAGACTCGGGCGAAGTCCGTACCTCTGGTTCAGAGGATATTTGGGAGAATGAGGGTCCACTTCCACCCCCAAGTTCGATAATAAAAAATATTATTTTTCCTACAAAGATATGGAGGAATTGCTTACTATGGTGAGAAGCACCATGGGGGGACGAGTTGTTTGGGAGGTTGAAACCTAAAAAAAAAAATCTGGTTTTTCCCATACACGATAACATCCAAAGATTTATCCTTCTGTAATAAGCTCCCTGAGAAAGGGCTTTGCGTCCCATCAGATTTAAAAAATCGTTTTCCCCTAGGTGGGAAATTCCCAAAGTGGATGTTCAGGTGTCCAGAGTGGCTAAGGAAACGACTCTTCCTTTCGAGGACTCGTCTCAGCTCAAAGATCCCATGGATCATAAAATCGAGAGCTTACTAAGAAATCCTGGGACACCTCCACTAATCTGCTAAAGACAAACGTGGCTTCCACCTGTGTCGCAAGACCTCTATTTCGCTGTCTACGTACATTAGAAGACCACCTTACTCAGGGAACTTCTAGGGAAGAGATACTTGACTCTTTCCCTCCTCCAGAAAGCCGATGTGGAGCGCCCCAGACGCAGGTCCGTGGGGTACTCGGTACCGGGCCTCTCGGGCTCAGTTCTGGGGTTGTCACGGTGGCTAGACCTGGTTCGTGACCCTGCTAAGGGGCGTCCAATGAAAGATGTGGTGATAGTGCGTGGTGCAGGGCGCGATGAATAACGAGGACACAGGGTAGCAGTCTCTTTACCTCTTTACTGAAGGCTTCAGGATCCTCAATCCAGAGCACTGCTAACAGGGCTGGCTGAGACCGACCGGTCCGAAGGCACATCCAGAGTTCCCTTTGCAGGTGGAAATCAGTGCCTACCTTCTAGCGCCTGTGTGTTGTAGTACCTCCCTGCTGAGCACCACGGGATAGTCCTCACAACTATTGTGTCTGTTTCTGATGTTCTTTTCTCCGTCCCCCAGATGATGTGGCTAGGACGCACCCGTATGACGGGGTAGGCCTGGAGTTATTCTGGGACCCTAGAGACGCCCCTCTCCCACAATTGCCTCCTTTGTCTTCGTTAGGTGATTTAGGTGAGACAGCCAACCTATAGTCAACTGTCCTGCCGCTGTTTGGAGTAGTACGTAAAGTCTCTTACTTCCTCGGTGCTCCGGCCACCGGCTACGCGCCTCAGAAGGATGTTGCCACGGTCTTAAGGGCACGACTCCTTCTGGTTCTATCTCCTCTGCGCTGTGATCTCGCTTCTCACTTCTCCGCAATATACTCCGCTTTCGTGTCCTTTCTTAGGAGTCTGCCGCTATTGACTCAAGCACGGCTCCGTAACGTTCTGTCTGTCCTAGGCCGCTGTCAGGATCCCACCCCTGACAGGTCCTCTCTCGAGCTCTCCCTAGCTACTTTCTGTCTAACTTCCTGTCCAACCCCCAGCTCTCGATGAGATTTTAGGAAAAGCTACGGACAAAAAGAAGTTGCTCCCTAAAAACGGGTTTTTCGCCCCTCCCGAGATCGGTCTTCCCAGAGGGAATATGAAGGGAAAGGCAAATCGGGCAGTTGGAGCTATCCGAAGGGTGGTAAGGGCAAAAATATCCTTGTCCCCCACCACCAGCAAACTCCTGACAAACAATTACTGCTCTCCTGTCGGGGGTGGACTCTCGGGCTTCCTCCCTCAGCGGCAATCCATCTCCACGAACCAGTGGGTCCACCGTACCATTCAGGACGGGTTGAAACTAGAGTTTGAGAGGGTTTTTTTCCCCCCCTCAATGCCTGGAAATTATCTCACTACAGAGTCTACACCTTCAACCTTCAAGACTCCTTACTGTTAGATATTCAAGGTCTGCTTCTAGCAAAGGTGATCTCTTGAGTACCCGTTCAGGAGATAGGCAGAGGGCACTGTTCTCTCGTATTCCTGGTCGAGAAACCCTCAGGGAAGCACAGAGTCATCATCAATCTGAAATCCCTGAATCAAGTGATCGCATACAGACTATTCAAGATGGTGTCAATCAAATCAGCAATCCCACTCATTGGATAGGATTGGGTAATGGCTAAAATAGATCTGTAGGATGCCTATTACCATGTGCCACTCCACCCAGATCACCAGAAGTTCATCAGATTTGCAGTTTCCCATGGTCACAGGTCAGCCATTACCAATTCAATGTCCTCCCATTTGGCATTTCATCAGCGCCGCAGATATTTACCAAGATTATGGCAGAAGCAGTAATCTTCATTATTCATCAGGGGATTTGCATCATTCCGTATCTAGACGACTTTCTCGTCGTCGCACCATCTATCACTCGTCTAAATTTAGATGTGGCAAAAACCTTGGAAATCCTGGAATCCATGGGATGGATCCCAAATTTGGAGAAGTCGGATCTTCATCCTTCATCAAGGAAGAAATTCCTGGGAATTCTCTTGGATTCAGGGAAAAAAACATCATTCTTGCCCAAATATCATCAACTCGATCTTTTTCAGAGGATCTCCAAGTTCAGAGACCAGGGGGCTCCTACCCTGAGGGACTCGATGTCTATCCTGTGATCACTGACATCATGCATCCAGGCAGTTTCCTTGGCTCAAGCCCATACACGAGTCTTCCAGACTCATGTTCTCCTGTCTTGGAAAAGGCATCAAAATTCTTTGACCAGGAGAGTTTCCCTTCCCAGTCATGTGAAGTCTTCTCATTCATGGTGGCTAAACTACCGGAACCCTCAGCTGGGAGTCAGCTGGGATCAGCTTTCCCTGAAGATACTCACGCCAGTCAGAGAGGCTGGGGCGCTGTGGTAAATAAAACCCTCTTCCAGGGGTTATGGGCCCCAGACATCAGATCCAGTTCCTCAAACTTCAGAGAACTGAAGACAGTAGAGGAGGCGTTGAAAGCCGCATCTGCCCTCGTACAAGGTCATCATGTACGTGTCTATTCTGACAATATAGTGAATCAAAAGACGTGAGCTCTGCTACAGGGGTGCACGGGTAGGTTCCTACACCTTATAAACATAGATATAAAGAACCCGGCACTCAACTTCAATCAAACTTGAGGTTTTATTCCGTAGTACAAAAAACGTTTCGGCCTAGTGTGGCCTTCGTCAGTTACGTACTGAAGGGTGACTGAAAATGCTCTCAGTGAGCGTGTTGGATCCGTAGGTAATAACTTTTGAATAGTCTGCTATAGAAATAATAGCATTCACGCCGACAGCGGTGGACACCGTGTCAGGACCCGGTTCACATAAGCTTACAGCCGTATTATTTCTATAGCGGACTATTCAAAAGTGATTACCTACGGATCCAACACGCTCACTGAGCGCATTTTCAGTCACCCTTCAGTACGTAACTGACGAAGGCCACACTAGGCCGAAACGTTTTTTGTACTACGGAATAAAACCTCAAGTTTGATTGAAGTTGAGTGCTGGGTTCTTTATATCTATTCTGACAATATGACCACAGTGGCCTACCTCTGACACCAGGGAGGCATGTAAAACGCCAGCTGGAAGTCAATCGCTGCAAGATATTTTTCCTTGGCAGAGAAACACCTTCTGTCCATCACAGCAGTCCATCTAAAGGGGTTCGCCAGTGTCCAGGTGGACTTCCTCACCAGAAAGGACGTCCATCCAGGGTAGTGCAGCCTGGACCAAGCAGTCTTTCTATCCCTTGTGTCAAGATAGGGAATTCCAGATGTGGATCTATTTGCCAGTGGCCAGAACGCGAAGGTAAGAACGTTCTTTTCCCTCAGTTGCGCAGATGGAGCGCGAGGATTAGACGCCTCTTCTCACCCTTGGAGGTTCAACCTGGCCTTTGCCTTCCCACCGATCCCAATTCTAGCAAGGACGCTACAGAAGATATGGTCAGATCAGGTAACCACGGTTCTGACTGCTCCCATGTGGCCAGGAAAAAGTTCGTATAGCCCTTTAATGGACATGGCCCAGGAAGGTTCGCTACTTCTATCCCAGGGAGTTGACCTCCTTCATCAGGGCCCCCTGTTACACCTGGACCTTCACAGGTTGAATCTTGCGGCCTGGCTACTGAAGCCAGAATCCTAAAAGCTAAAGGGCTTTCAGATGAAGTGATACAAACTCTCCAGATTAGTAGGAAGCCAGTAACCAACGCCATTTATGGCAAGGTTTGGAAGAAATTCTCATCCTGGTGTTCTCCAAATGTTCCTGATCCCTTTCATCCTTACATTGCGCAGATTCTGGATTTTCTCCAAAAGGGGCTGGATCTAGTTCTTACACCTAGTACCCTGAAAGTACAGGTGTCAGCTCTTAGCTCTTTCTTTGACCGGAACTTGCCTAGTCATCGCTGGATTAAGGCTGGTTTCACATTTGTGGTTGTGTCCGCAGCGTTTCTGATGCATACATCCGCATGCGTCTTGATTTCCTATCTTTAACATTGTAGACGCAGATGCATGTGTTTGCATGCGTTCGCCCGCGTTTGCTTACGCATGCGTTTTTTGGCAGTGTGCAGCTGGGCGCGGCTGACGCACCATGTTAGAATTTTTGATGCTGCAAACTTCCGTCAAATATGCGCAGGCATGCGCATGCGGATGAGTGCGTTAAAAAAACGCATTACTGTCTATGGGAACACATGCGTACGCATGTCTTTGCATACGCATGCATTCGATGCGCTTGCATACTTCGGACTGCGCATGTCCAGGAACTGATTGAGACACGCCCTCCTGGAAATATCAAACGCATGCGCATAAAAAGTGCAAACGCATGCAAAAACGCATATAAACGCGTGCAAACTTTGCGTTTTTTAACCGTCATGCGTAATGTGATGCAGATAAAAAACACAGGTTAGCATACGTTTGCATGTGTTTTGCAATGCGTTTGTGGACGAGACGCTGCGGACTCAACCACAAATGTGAACCTAGCCTAAGTGTATCATGACCTCAGCGGCTACAATCCGACCTAGGCTTTGTAGCCGAATTCTTCCCTGGGATTTAAATCTGGTGATTAACAGGTTAACCAAAGATTCATTTGAACCCCTGTCATCTATGAGTTTAAAAAACGTTACCCTTAGAACTGTCTTTCTCGTAAGCAATTACTACTACCGCTTGACATGTAAGGGATCTGCAGGCCCTATCAATACAGGAGCCTTACTTAACAGTTACTGCAGATAGCATTATTCTCCGATTAGATCCCCCTTTATGCCTAAAGTAGTCTCGGACTTTCATAGAGGTCAGGATATTGTGCTACCCTCATTCTGCCAAGATCTTTCTAATACAAAGGAAGAAGCCTTTTCACACCCTTGATGTTCGCAGGGCGGTTCTCTACTACCTCCAACAAACAAAGGGCTGGAGGATTGACCAAAATGTATTCATTCAGCCCTCAGGACGAAATAAGGACAAGAAGGTGGCTAAGAATACGATCGCCAATTGGATCAAACAAGCTATCTGCCTGGCATACTCATCACAGAGTCTATCTCCTCTTGCATCAATGAAGGCTCAGTCTACACGTTCAGTATCAGCATCGTGGGCAGAGAGAGGGGACGCATCTACTGAGCAGATATGCAGAGCCGCCACCTGGTCTTCTGTCCATACGTTTACCAGACACTACAGACTAAATTTGAATATGGATTTAACATTTGGCAGAGATGTTCTGCAGGCTGTAGTCCCTCCCTAAGAAATTAGTTGTTGGTATTACTCCGATGCTGCTGTTGTGAAAGGTGACTAGTGAAAATAGAATTAGTCTTACCGGTAATTAGGTTTCTAGGAACCTTCCATGACAGCACTAATTTCCCTCCCTACCTGATTTTCTTATTGGATGATTCCTGCACTTTGGTGGTAACTACTCAAGCTAGTGTGTCCAGAAAAAACACTGGTGATGGCAGGAAGGGGAGGGGTATTTAACCTGTCCCCCATTAGGGCGGGGAGACAACCTCCGATGCTGCTGTCGTGGAAGGTTCCTAGAAACCAAATTACCGGTAAGACTAATTCTATTTTTCCATCAGTGGAGCTGAATGAAGGCTTTTTTTTTCGTGTCCTGAGCTGAGGATTTACTGATCCCATTTTGGGGTAAATATAACTTTTTGACTGCTTTTCATTGCATTTTTTGGACTTTTTTGTCTTTTGAGCATCTAACATATAATTTAAATATTGATAAATAGGACTTGTTTTACACCATACCAAACAAGTTTATTTTTTAAGGGGGAAAGAGTGGTTTAAACATTTAAATATTTTTACAACTTTTTTAATTTTTCTTATTTTACATACCCCAATTGCTGTAACACTAGTGAAAGTGGAAATAGCAAGCAACCTTGCAAAAAAAAAGGGACGACTGCAGATAGTGCTGGCTTGAACCTTCAGCTTGCGCCATGACGAGTCTGTAAATGTATGGTATATGGCATTCCTACCCCAATGCAAACTGGGTGAATGGAGTGCAGATAGCTACAAGAGGTTAAAGGGAACCTGGCACAGGATTGTGCTCTTCAATCTGAGAGCAGCATAAATTAGGGACAGAGACCCAGATCCCAGAGGTGGGTTACTTACTGGATTCTGGTTTATAGTTTTGATATTATCACTGTAGCTCTATGGCAGATCAACCTTGCCTCCCAATGATACTCCTTATCTATGAAATCCTCCAATATTTATTGCTACAACTGCTTTCTCTGCGTCCCACATTGATCATTCTGCTTTACCTCACTTGTCTTATTCACTGCACTATTTTATGTCCTGTTGTGTATAAATGTGACCCTTCAGATTTTGTGTTAGGCTCCCTTCACATGTCATTGTCTCTGGTATGTGTGATGACGGTTTTCACAGGTCCCAGAGACACTTACACAAGTAGACCTATTCAGGTGCATGAGACTGTACACATGTCAGTGTGTTTCCATAGAACATGTGTATGTGGGCAAAACACGCTGACATGTCCATATTTTTATCAGCAGCACGGCCGCAAAATGTCCCGCACACTGAAGACATCCGTGTTTGATAAGTGTCCGCTGCCTGGGAATCAGCGATAATGTTCGCGCTGATCCTCGGCGTCAGCTGCTGGAAGTAGCTCTCATTATTGTCCCCTGCTCGCACTGAGATCTGACCTCAGTGAGATCATCGCTGTTCATGGGCCCACTCTCGCTGCAGCGAGTCATTCTCCCCTGCTCTTCAGCATGAGCGGTCGCCTCAGGCGCCCGCTCATGCTGATGAGCAAATGTCGCACAGATGGATCATGATGTGGGACAATCTGGATTCTTTTAACTTCGTATAGGTGAGGGATATTGTTGTTTTGTATTTTTGTTTATTTACAGGGGACAATGGTTTCAATGGATTAGGTGTTAAGGTGAGTATAATGTGTGTTTTTGTTTTGTTTGTTTTTTTTATTCTTTATTTTACACTTGATGTAGACAGCAGATTCTGTCAACATTGTCCCTTGAGAGCAGGGAACAATGATGTGAGCTTTCTTCAGCACCAGGAGCCTGAGAACAGTGCGAACTGTGCCTGCTTTTCTCAGGCATCGGTACGTGCGATACTGATTTGGCACACGGGCAGCACACAATTGCCACATGTATGAAACACACGGACACACAGATATCTTCGGTAGTGTTTTTTCCAGTACCAGAAATATCTGGACGTGTGAAGGAGGCCTTATACTAAGCTTGATATAAAGATCTGAGGAGTCTGTAAAGCTGCTACTTGTTACCATCTTTTCAGTTACCCATTAAAAGGTATCAACCACTAAGGAATCCCAAATTTTTATATTTTTCTATCTACTGGCTAACACGATACAAAGATATATTTTCCCTCCTGCTGATGAATTTAGCCAATACCCAACTCACTCACTTTGACAGCTTTTTGCCTATACTGCACATAGCCAGAAAGTTACCAATCAGTGATGTAATGTGGACAGCCAGAGCTCATGAATATGGAGGACCACATAGCAAGACCTAAGTACGGAGAGGAGCTGCAGCAGATAGTGTTTTGTCAAAACCACAGCAAGAAGCCCAGGGCATGACCCTGAATAGGAATATGTGCCCCTACAGATCAGACAGCGAAAATCTTCTAACAGACTTTCTTTAAATTGTCCTTGTGACTGTGTCTCTGTTGTTATTGTACTGCACTTACAATGTTTTTTTTTTACATTCTTCTTCACCCTAGATGTTCTGCATACATAATCTTAAAAGCATGTAGAAGAACAATAACGTTTGAGATCTTGATTGAATTATCTTTTAAGTGTAATCTTTTTCCTGACACAGAAACATCTGTAACACATAGAGCAGATTTAGTCAAGTTGGGTTTGCCTTTTGTTTGGAACTTCTTTTAGTCCAATTTCGTGTTTGCTGGAGACAATCATTTTTCTGGGATCGGACCCAGAATAGTTTTAATCTGACTATCCTTCTGTAAACCTAGGGTGTGTTACTAGCCACATAACGAAATTAAACATTGTATTTCATCTTATGAAAATATTAACATGAGTCACAGTGATATTCTGTCACATTGCCGCACTCCTCTGTCCCCTGATTCATGTTAGCACCAAACGTAAGGTCTCATTCACACGCAGGGCCGGACTGGGACTAAAATTCAGCCCTGGCATTTGAAGTCACACAGGCCCACTTGTCGCATGGTGACTGTATAATATCTTTGTACACTTGTAGGCTACAAGAAGTGAGGGGAGTGTAACACGACTATATAACATATAATTACAGCTGTATCCAGCATTACAGCTCAGTCCCCATAGAATGTAATAAGCACAGCCCCCATAGACTATAATACAGCACAGCCCCCATAGAATGTAATACAGCACAGCCCCCATAGAATGTAATACAGCACAGCCCCCATAGAATGTAATACAGCACAGCCCCCATAGAATGTAATGCAGCCAGCCCCATAGAATGTAATACAGAACAGCCCCATAGAATTTAATGCAGCACAGTCCCCATAGAATGTAATGCAGCACAGCCCCCATAGAATGTAATGCAGCCAGCCCCATAGAATGTAATGCAGCACAGCCCCCATAGAATGCAATGCAGCACAGCCCCATAGAATTAAATGCAGCACAGCCCCATAGAATGTAATACAGAACAGCCCCATAGAATATAATGCAGCACAGCCCCATAGAATATAATGCAGCACAGCCCCATACAATATAATGCAGCACAGCCACCATACAATGTAATGCAGCCAGCCCCATAGAATATAATGCAGCACAGGCCCATAGAATGGAATGCAGCCAGCCCCATAGAATATAATGCAGCACAGGCCCATGGAATGGAATGCAGCCAGCCCCCATAGAATGTAATGCAGGCAGACACCATACAATATAATGCAGCACAGCCCCCATAGAATGTAATGCAGGCAGGCAGCCCCCATAGAATGTAATGCAGGCAGGCAGCCCCCATAGAATGTAATGCAGGCAGGCAGCCCCCCATAGAATGTAATGCAGGCAGGCAGCCCCCATAGAATGTAATGCAGGCAGGCAGCCCCCATAGAATGTAATGCAGGCAGGCAGCCCCCATAGAATGTAATGCAGGCAGGCAGCCCCCATAGAATGTAATGCAGGCAGGCAGCCCCCATAGAATGCAATGCAGGCAGGCAGCCCCCCATAGAATGCAATGCAGGCAGGCAGCCCCCATAGAAAGTAATGCAGGCAGGCAGCCCCCATAGAATGTAATGCAGGCAGGCAGCCCCCATAGAAAGTAATGCAGGCAGGCAGCCCCCATAGAAAGTAATGCAGGCAGGCAGCCCCCATAGAAAGTAATGCAGGCAGGCAGCCCCCCATAGAATGCAATGCAGGCAGGCAGCCCCCATAGAAAGTAATGCAGGCAGGCAGCCCCCATAGAAAGTAATGCAGGCAGGCAGCCCCCATAGAAAGTAATGCAGGCAGGCAGCCCCCATAGAAAGTAATGCAGGCAGCCCCCCCCCCCCCCCATAGCTCCACAATCCAGTCATCACTCATTGATAAAAAAAAAACAAACACTCTACTCACCTCTCTCCTCGTGTCCCGCGCTGCTCCTGGCTCCGGCCTCAGCAGTCGCAGTCTGCCCGCCCGGTCACACAGCAGGTGCGCGATGATATGACGTCATCGCGCACCCGCAGTGTCAGCGGCAGGCAGAGCGGGGAATGATGGGAGAGGAAGCGTCAGCAGACGCTCTCTCCTCCATCATTGCTTTCAACTGTACCGGCGTCTATGACGCCGGTATAGTTGAATGCGGGGCCGGGAGTGTGCCGCGACAGCGTGGGGAGTGTGCCGACAGCGGCACACTCGAGCGGCCCACTACTGCCATCGGCCCTTCTGGCATTTGCCAGAACTGCCCTATGGCCAGTCCGGCCCTGTTCACACGTCACTGTAGGGGTTTTGTTGTAAGGGACATGGCACACGTATTAAATTTAATGGGTCTTTTCCTATGTATGATCTCTTCGATTGTTCAAACACAAAAAAATGGACACCATGCAAATGCCATCCATGTTGAATCCTTCATTGGTTGCTGAGGGTAGCTTGGGTAAACTGCATCGAGTTTTTTTTTTTTTCATTTCTTGCATATGAGAAAGAGAGATGATGCTTGGATGGTAAAAACAGACACTCGGACCAGAAATGGAAAGAAAACAGATCTAGCTCATTGATGAAAAATAGCTGATTTATCTAAGGATGTAAGATAGCAAAAATTAGAGGACAGATTGAAGAGAGTATAACTGCATAATCAGGCTACACAGAGTTACAGTGTATACATATTAGTAGGTTTGCATAGCAACTGTAGTCACAAAGCATAGGAAATTTTTAATTAAAAGGGTTTTCTGAGGCAAAAGCAGGTAATGCTTAAAGGGGTTTTACCACAAATGAATTTAATTTTAATCAGCATTTTAACCAATACATCTTGGAATAATAATAATTTCCACAATTGGATGTGTTAAAAATGTTCCTGTGCTGAGATAATCTTATACATGTGCCCCTGCTGTGTACTGTGTAATGGCTGTGTCTGATCGTACAGGGACATAGTCTGATCATACCACATCTACTGGGCAGGGGAGGAAGAAAAGTGAGTACACAGACAGGACAGTATGGGATCACATCTGATTCTTTTTTAAGGTAAAACATTGCTTAAAATCAGGCAGTGAAATATTTTACCTCACAGAAAAAAATCAGCTGTGATTCCCTGATGTAATGCCTGTATACTCTTTTGCTTCCTCCCCTTGGGGTTTTCTGTGAAATTACTTCTAATTTGCCCTTTTCCCTGCCTATCTGCCCTAATGTTCTTCTCTATCACTAAGTATATAGCACAGCCCGCATAGTATATAGCACAGCCCGCATAGTATATAGCACAGTCCGCATAGTATATTATAGAGCCCGCATAGTATATTACACTGGTCAACAGCATTTTTGGTGCCAAAGATATTTCATCGAATTTAGGGTATTTTTGGGGTGCTGATTCTGAATATGTCATCAGTTTTGCCAGATTGGCTCAAGTTTTTGAGATTTTTGGTATCTTATTTATAGCACTTGTTGGTAAATGCGACGCATCATCTCATTAATTTCTTTGGATTAGTACTTGAACTGAGCAATTCTCAATATAGTTTTGTGTTAATTAGTGTTCTAAAAGTTTGTTCATAGCTTGATTTTTGCACTAACTTTATGTTGTTGTCTGTTTTCCAGTGAAAAACATGAACTCATCAAGAAGAAGTTGTCTTAACGATCCAGACTCATTCTGTTACATTTGTGGTGAATACACACTGCCAAAACATAGAAGAAACATAACAGACTTCGTAAAAAAAGTGTATTTTGCCTATTTTGGGGTTATGCTTGGGGACCAAGACAAGTTTTGGGCACCACACATAGTGTGCAAAGCATGTATCGAATTATTACGAAAATGGAGCAAAGGACAAAGAAAAAGCTTCAAATTTGATGTTCCAATGGTGTGGAGAGAGCCAAAAAATCATCATGATGACTGTTATTTATGGTAAACACAGGTACAGGCACATCTTCACAATGAGGGACAGGCCTTCTTGCAGATTCCATGTTACTCCCATTTTCGTTTCTTATGCTTATTGAATCCTTGCACTTGCACTGCACAGAAATAACAGTCATCATGATGATTTTTTGGCTCTCTCCACACCATTGGAACACCAAATTTGAAGCTTTTTCTTTGTCCTTTGCTCCATTTTCGTAATAATTCGATACATGCTTTGCACACTATGTGTGGTGCCCAAAACTTGTCTTGGTCCCCAAGCATAACCCCAAAATAGGCAAAATACACTTTTTTTACGAAGTCTGTTATGTTTCTTCTATGTTTTGGCAGTGTGTATTCACCACAAATGTAACAGAATGAGTCTGGATCGTTAAGACAACTTCTTCTTGATGAGTTCATGCTTTTCACTGGAAAACAGACAACAACATAAAGTTAGTGCAAAAATCAAGCTATGAACAAACTTTTAGAACACTAATTAACACAAAACTATATTGAGAACTGCTCAGTTCAAGTACTAATCCAAAGAAATTAATGAGATGATGCGTCGCATTTACCAACAAGTGCTATAAATAAGATACCAAAAATGTCAAAAACTTGAGCCAATCTGGCAAAACTGATGACATAGTCAGAATCAGCACCCCAAAAATACCCCAAATTCATTAAAATATTTTGGACACCAGAAAAAATTTTTTTTTTTGTTGACCTGTGTTATAGAGCCCGTATAGTATATAGCACAGCCACATAGCATATAGTGCAGCCTGCATAGTATATAACACAGCCCACATAGTATATAGCACAGCCCGCATAGTATATAGCACAGCCCAGTCATCCCCCCCTCCCCCCCAGAAAATGGCCCCACAGTCCAGTACTCATTGTTACTGTAAAAAAAAACCCACACTCCTCAACTCTCCTCGTGCCCACGCTGCTCCCTGCTCCTGTCTCAGCGGCTGCACTGCCTGGCACAGTGAGTGCGCGCACCCGCAGTGTCAGAGGCAGAGAGGGGAATGATGGAAGAGGGAGCATCAGCTAATACTCTCTCCTCCATCATTGCTTTGAACTGTAGCGGCAGATGACGGTGGCGGGGGAGTCGGCACTGGCGGCAAGCCTGGTTTGCCTACCCCTAATGCCGGCCCTGGCGACGGTTCAAAGAGCTGGGTCGAAGCGGTGGAGAGCACCCCCACAGGAGACAAGATTACAGGACAGTGAGTACGTTAAGGGACTGCTTAGCACAGGAGAGAGCAGGCAAGGGACAGAGAAAGGATTGTCCAAAGAGAATGTCTGTGTGTTGATGAAAATTGCCCTGGATGATGTGCTGAGTAAAGGAGTTAATGTTGAAACGTTAAAGCCGGACTGTGACTCTTATTTTACAGAACCATCGGTAGAGAAACCATCCCCATATCGGGCAAGTCCTGATGGTGCAGAGGAGCAGCACTGAGGTACTCAGAATGGAATACGTGTCTGTATGCAGGAGGGGGTCCAGGGAGCGATACAGGGATTGCTGTCTGCCATGGCTACCTCCCTGGCTCCCCCTTCCTACAGAGGGATGTGAGGAATATCATATCATGTGTATCATACAGTGTATGTGAACTATAGGTATGTCATACTGTGTATGGCACTTTAGGGGAATGCAACTATTTTAGAGGGCATCATACTGTGTTGAGGGTCACTGTGCGGACATCATACTGTGTTGAGGGAATTGTGGCAGCATCGCACTATGGGGGCATCAAAATTTGCATGGGGGTACTTTATGGACAAATTGTGTAGGGAAATTCACTATGGAGTTATATTTTGTGTGTATGGAATTATCGGTTCCCATGAAAGGGATATTGTACCGAATTAGAACACTAAAGGGCTTCAGTAGGGCCACAATTACTGTGCATATACTGCAATACATGTCACTATGTTTTTAAAAGTTGGGAGATATGAGCCCACCTACCCTACCAAATATTTTAATATTTTTTTGGCAGTAGAGTGAAAGGCAGGCCAAATTAGGACTTGATTTGTATGTACACCCCTGGGTATGGATACAGCACAGTGTTGGAATTGTTTTAGTTGTAGCAAACAGGTTCAAAACCCTGTGCTGTTATGTTTGGGTTTTTTTAAGCAGGGATCCAAATCTCTCGCTTCCTTTCACACTGTCATAAATACATTATACAATGCTACTAGCATTGAACACAATGGGAACAAAAACAAATGCAACAAGCTCCACCAAGTGGTGGGAGACATGTCTAGTCTGCTGGGAGTCAAGGAGATCCACTATTTCAGAAGACTGCTCTACCATCCAGTAGAGGAGCAAATAAATTATAATGACTGTAGAATTGTTTTATACCCATTGTAGATGAAGACAAATAATCAATGATCAATAACAAAAAAACAATCAATATTTTCTTATTAATAGCTTTGATTGGAGTGTGCCTGAAGAAAGCTCAGTATGAGGCTGCCGTCACACTAGCAGTATTTGGTCAGTATTTTACATCAGTATTTGCAAGCCCAAACCAGGAGTGGGTGATAAATGCAGAAGTGGAGCATATGTTTCTATTATACTTTCCTCTAATTGTTCCACTCCTGGTTTTGGCTTACAAATACTGACCAAATACTGCTAGTATGACGGAAGCCTGAGTTCAATAAAAATGATATAGCAGTGAAAGGATTACAGTGACACAGGACTATTGCTGTTTTTGACCGCTGCATGTGATAGCAGCCTTAAAGGGATCCTGTCACCAGAAAAAAATGCTAATAACCTGCAGATATGGAGTTAATCTGCAAGTTAAAGGGACTCTGTCACCTGAATTTGGAGGGAACAATTTTCAGCCATAGGGGCGGGGTTTTCGGGTGTTTGATTCACCCTTTCCTTATCCGCTGGCTGCATGCTGGCTGCAATATTGGATTGAAGTTCATTCTCTGTCCTCCATAGTACACGCCTGCGTAAGGCAAGATTGCCTTGTGCAGGCATGTACTACGGAGGACAGAGAATGAACTTCAATCCAATATTGCAGACAGCATGCAGCCAGCGGGTAAGGAAAGGGTGAGTCAAACACCCGAAAACCCCACCCCTATGGCTGAAAATTGTTCCCTCCAAATTCAAGTGACAGAGTCCCTTTAATAGTGTGATTAGCCTGCTTGGTGCCCGCACTTTGTCAAACACTGTTGGTAGAACATAAAGTTAATTCTCCGGCAGCATTCGGCTTCCAGTCATAGAGGCAACGTCGGTTCAGTCACCGCACTAAGTATACAGGGTGGCAACCGTAAGGCTATGTGCACACGGTGCGGTTTTTTAATGCGTTTTCGCGGCCGTAACACTACCGCCGGTAAAACCGTCGGTGAGAGCACTGCGGGGTCATGCTGTCAGATGTCAGCGTGACCCGCTTTAAAACGCTTACCGCTAGTCAGCAGGCGTGGGCTGATGAGAGACTACTCCTTCCATCAGCCTACTTCTGCTGTCACTGATAACCGTGAGAGCAGGTGCCGCTGATGGAAGAAGTAGTCGTCAGCCAGCGCCTGTGCTCACACTTACAAAAAAAGAACATGTAAAATAATGACATACATATTCAAATAAAATTAAAAACCACTTTATACTCACCTAACACAAAATCCCCGATGCCCTTGTCTCCTAAAAAAAAAAAAAAATACACCATATACTCGCCTGTCTGCCATAGTCCACGTAATCCCGAGTGTCCCATGGCGGTCTCAGGTGCAGAACAGTCACATCGGGAGATGTGACTAACCGGCCTCAAGGTGATACACTGACAGGAGCGTCATCGTGAGAGAGTTCATCAGCTGATCAGCTCCGGTGCTCTCACGGCACCACCGCTGCTTGAGAACTTTCTTACACAGCGGTGGTGCAGTAAGGGAGATCATCGGAGCTGATCAGAGATTACATCCTGTCAGTGTATCGCTGGCAGTCTTTGAGTGCGCACATAGCCTAACTGCACCCCCAGCCCTGACTGACACTGGCTGTGCATTGGGGCTGGCTGTCAGTCAGGATTGGGAGCGCGGTTAAGCCGCCGTTTTCTATACACGGTGGTGACTGAAACCATGCTAACGCATCACCCCGTGACTGTAAGCTAAACACTGCTGGTGGAATAAAGTCAATTTTTTCCTATCTATAGATACATACACCGTGTACCAAATTATTTTGCAAATTGGATTTAAGTGTCATAAAAATTTATTTGTTTTGTTTTTCTAATAAACTCATGGATGGTATTGTGTCTCAGGGCTCAATAGATAATAATAATAATAATTTTTATTTATATAGCGCCAACATATTCCGCAGCACTTTACAATTAAGCGGGGACATGTACAAACAATAAATTCAGTACGAGTTAAGACAATTTAAACAGTGACATTAGGAGTGAGGTCCCTGCTCACAAGCTTACAATCTACAAGGAAATGGGGGGACACAATAGGTGAAAAGTGCTTGTTATTTCAGGTCTGGCAATTATAATACATAGGGATTTTCATACAAAGCTGCATGATCCGGTCATCAGCCCGTGTGTTTAAGTGCAATAGTCAAGTATCAAGTGCAGTTAATCGTGTGCATGGAGGGTGTGGAGACAGATGAATAGTAGGGTGCAGATTCAGAGTAATATTTGGAGGGAGGGAACAGGGCAAAGTTAGTTTACTGAGTAGTTGGTGTGGTAGGCTTGTTTGAAGAGATGGGTTTTTAAAGCTCGCTTGAATAGGTCGGGGCTAGGTATCAGTCTGATCGTCTGGGGAAGTTCATTCCAGAGAGCTGGCGCAGCACGAGAGAAGTCTTGGAGACGGAGGTGTGAGGTTCGGATTACAGGGGATGTTAGTCTTAGGTCGTTTGTAGAACGGAGGGCACGTGTAGGGCAATAGACAGAGATGAGAGAGGAGATATAAGGCGGTGACGAACTGTGGAGAGCTTTGTGGGTGAGAGAGATGAGTTTATACTGGACCCTGTAGCGAATGGGTAGCCAGTGTAATGACTGGCACAAGATGGAGGCATCGGTGAAGCGGCTGGACAGAAATATGACTCTGGCTGCAGCATTCAAGATGGATTGGAGAGGAGAAAGTTTGGTAAGAGGGAGACCGATTAGAAGAGAGTTGCAGTAGTCCAGACGAGAATGAATAAGAGCGACAGTAAGAGTCTTAGCAGTTTCAACATTGAGAAAAGGTCGGATTCTGGAGATGTTTTTAAGATGCAGGTGACAAGAGCAAGTGAGTGATCGGATATAGGGAGTAAAGGAACGTTCAGAGTCGAATATGACCCCAAGACAGTGGGCATGCTGCTTGGGAGTTATGGTTGAACCCTCCGGGGTAATTTTGATGTTGGGTAGAGTGAGGTTAGTAGAAGGGAGAAACACAAGAAGTTCCGTTTTGGAGAGATTTAGTTTCAGGTAGAGGGAGGACATGATGTTAGAGACAGCAGACAGAAAGTATTTTGAATTAGGGTAGGGGTGATGTCGGGGGAAGAAGTGTATAATTGGGTGTCATCAGCATAGAGATGATACTGGAACCCAAATCTGCTGATTGTTTGTCCAATAGGGGCCGTGTAAAGAGAGAAGAGGAGGGGGCCTAGGACTGAGCCTTGCGGAACCCCGATAGTAAGGGGACGAGGAGAGGAAGAGGAGCCGGCAAAAGATACAGTGAAGGAGCAGTCAGAGAGGTAGGAGGAGAACCAGGAGAGGGCTGTGTCCTTGAGGCCTATGGAGCGGAGCATAGTGAGAAGGAACTGGTGATCCACAGTGTCGAATGCGGCAGATAGATCCAGGAGAATCAGCAGAGAGCAATGACCTTTGGATTTGACTGTTATTAGATCATTAGAGACTTTAGTGAGGGCAGTTTCAGTGGAGTGTAAAGAGCGGAAACCAGATTGTAAGGGGTCAAGAAGAGAGTTATCCGAGAGATAACGGATTAGACGGGAGTGGACCAAGGGTTCCAGGAGTTTAGAGATGAAGGAAAGGTTAGAGACAGGTCTGTAGTTAGCAGTGCAGTTCTGGTCCAGGGATGGCTTTTTAAGTAAAGGGGTTATGATGGCATGTTTAAATGAGGAGGGAAAGATACCTGAAGAAAGAGAGAGGTTAAATATTTTAGTCAGGTGAGTGGTGACCACTGGTGAGAGAGACTGCAGGATATGTGAAGGAATGGGGTCACTATTGCAGGTTGTAGGCCGAGCAGAAGCAAGGAGCTTGGAGACTTCTTCTTCTGAAACAGGCTCAAAGATGTCTAGCGAGCTTGAGGTGCGGCAGGGAAGGGGATCCAGGCACTGAGGAGATTGCGCTGAGATATCCTGATGGATGTGGTTGATTTTTTCTAAGAAATAAGTGGCCAGATCCTCACCGCTGAGGTTGGTGATGGGGGCCTGTACTTAAGGTTTCAGGAGGGAGTTTAAGGTTTCAAAAAGTCGTTTTGGGTTGTTGGATAGTGAGGTGATGAGGGTGGTGAAGTAGGATTGTTTGGCCAGATAAAGGGCAGAGCTATAGGTTTTGAGCATGAACTTACAGTGGATGAAGTCTTCTGCTAAGAGAGAATTTCTCCACTGCCGCTCTGCACACCTTGAGCAACGCTGCAGGAAGCGTGTTTGCATAGTGTGCCAGGGCTGCCGTTGTCTGTGTCGTGTCTTTCTGCGTCTAGAAGGTGCTGCTTCATCTAGGGCATTCTTCAGTGTATTATTGAACTGTGACAATGCTAAGTCTGGACAGGAGAGGGAGGAGATGGGGGCTAGAGATGTGTGGAGATTGTCCACAAGCTGCTGGGTATTAATGGTACGTGTATTCCGATAACTGTGGTAAGTGGGGGTGTCCCGGGTGAGGAGACAATTCTTGACAGAGAAGAAAAGAATGGATCACTGAAATCAATCTTAAACACATGTGATAATTAGTTTTCCATGTAATTCTAATTAAAGGAAAATTATTTAAAAATGATGTTCCACATTATTAAGCAGGCCACAGTTTTCAAGTAACATGGGAAAGAAAAAGGATCTCTGTTATGATCCTTAGTGGTTGAGGATCACAAATTACTCCAGTTAAGTAACAAACATAGGACAAGCTCTAGGGAGGTGGCAAACTGGACTGACCGCAAATCTGAACCTATCCAAACACACTAGAAGTAGGCGGTGAACGTGCCTAAAAATCCTAGACGTCTCGAGCCAGCCTGAGGAACTAACTACCCCTACAGAGAAAGAAAAGACCTCTCTTGCCTCCAGAGAAATAATCCCCAAAGATATAGAAGCCCCCAACAGATAATAACGGTGAGGTAAGAGGAAGGCACATACACAGGGGTGAAAGCAGATTCAGCAAATGAGGCCCACTAATACTAGATAGCAGAAAAATAGAAAAGGAAATCTATGCGGTCAGTAAAAAACCCTTACAAAATATCCACACAGAGATTTCAAGAACCCCCACACCAACTAACGGTGTGGGGGGAGAAACTCAGTCCCCTAGAGCAACCAGCAAGCGAGGAAATCACATTTTAGCGAGCTGGACTAAAAACATAATGAACACTGATAATCAAAAAATGATCAAACAAAAACTTAGCTTGTCTTGGAGAGACTGGGAGCAAGGTAGACACAAGGAATCTGAAGAGCACTGAATACATTGATAGCAGGCAAGGAACTGAGTCTCCAGGAGAGCTAAATAGGAAACCAACCAAGGATAACGAACCAGCTGATGCAGCCAACCTGCAGAAAGACAACACTACACAGTACCGCTTGTGACCACTAGAGGGAGCCCAAAAATAGAATTCACAACAGTACCCCCCCTTGAGGAGGGGTCACCGAACACTCATCAAGACCCCCAGGGCGATCAGGATGAGCCGCGTGGAAGGCACGAACCAAATCGGCCGCATGAACATCAGAGGCGACAACCCAGGAATTATCCTCCTGACCATAGCCCTTCCACTTAACCAAATACTGAAGCCTCCGTCTAGAGATACGAGAATCCAAAATCTTCTCCACCACGTACTCCAATTCGCCCTCGACCAGCACCGGAGCAGGAGGCTCAACAGAAGGAACCACAGGTACCACATACCTCTGCAACAAAGACCTATGGAACACATTATGAATGGCAAACGATGCTGGGAGATCCAAACGAAAAGAAACCGGGTTAAGGATTTCCAAGATCTTATAAGGACCGATGAAGCGAGGCTTGAATTTAGGAGAGGAAACCTTCATAGGAACATACCGAGAAGACAGCCACACCAAATCCCCAACACGAAGTCGGGGACCCACACCGCGGCGGCGGTTGGCAAAGCGCTGAGCCTTCTCCTGTGACAACCTCAAATTGTCCACCACATGGTTCCAAATCTGCTGCAACCTATCCACCACAGAATCCACCCCAGGACAGTCAGAAGGCTCAACCTGACCCGAGGAAAAACGAGGATGGAAACCAGAATTGCAGAAAAAAGGCGAAACCAAAGTAGCAGAACTAGCCCGATTATTAAGGGCAAACTCGGCCAATGGCAAAAAAGTCACCCAATCATCCTGATCAGCAGAAACAAAACATCTCAAATAAGTTTCCAACGTCTGATTAGTTCGCTCGGTTTGGCCATTAGTCTGAGGATGGAAGGCCGACGAAAAAGACAAATCAATGCCCATCTTAGCACAAAAAGTCCGCCAAAACCTGGACACAAACTGGGATCCTCTATCAGACACAATATTCTCAGGAATGCCGTGCAAGCGAACCACATTCTGAAAAAATAGAGGAACCAAATCGGAGGAAGAAGGCAACTTAGGCAAGGGCACCAAATGGACCATCTTGGAAAAACGATCACACACCACCCAGATGACAGACATTTTCTGAGATACTGGAAGATCCGAAATAAAATCCATGGAAATGTGCGTCCAAGGCCTTTTCGGAACAGGCAAAGGCAAAAGCAAACCGCTGGCACGAGAACAGCAAGGCTTAGCCCGAGCACAAATCCCACAAGACTGCACAAAGGAACGCACATCCCGCGACAAGGAAGGCCACCAGAAGGACCTAGTCACCAAATCTCTGGTACCAAAAATCCCAGGATGACCCGCCAACACCGAAGAATGAACCTCGGAAATAACTCTGCTGGTCCATCTATCCGGGACAAACAGTCTCTCTGGTGGACAACGGTCAGGTCTATCCGCCTGAAATTTCTGCAGCACTCGTCGCAAATCTGGGGAAATGGCAGACAAAATCACTCCCTCTCTGAGAATACCAGCCGGCTCAGAAACTCCCGGAGAGTCAGGCACAAAACTCCTAGAAAGTGCATCAGCTTTCACGTTCTTCGAACCAGGCAGGTATGAGACCACGAAGTTGAAACGGGAGAAAAACAATGACCAACGAGCCTGTCTAGGATTCAGGCGCTTGGCAGATTCAAGGTAAATCAAATTTTTGTGATCAGTCAAGACCACCACACGATGTTTAGCTCCTTCGAGCCAATGTCGCCACTCCTCAAATGCCCACTTCATAGCCAACAACTCCCGATTACCAACATCATAATTCCGCTCGGCAGGCGAAAACTTTCTTGAAAAGAAAGCACATGGCTTCATCACAGAGCCATCAGAGCTTCTCTGCGACAAAACAGCCCCTGCTCCAATCTCAGAAGCATCAACCTCGACCTGGAAGGGGAGAGAGACATCTGGCTGACATAAGACTGGAGCTGAAGAAAACCGGTGCTTCAGCTCCCGAAAGGCCTCCACGGCCGCAGGAGACCAATTAGTCACATCAGAACCCTTCTTGGTCAAATCCGTCAAAGGTTTAACCACGCTAGAAAAATTAGCGATGAAACAACGGTAAAAATTAGCAAAACCCAAGAACTTCTGAAGACTCTTAACAGACGTGGGCTGAGTCCAGTCATGAATAGCCTGGACCTTGACTGGGTCCATCTCCACAGTAGAAGGAGAAAAAATAAAACCCAAAAAGGAGACCTTCTGTACTCCGAAGAAGCATTTTGAGCCCTTCACAAATAAAGCATTAGCACGCAGGACCTGAAACACCATCCTGACCTGCTTCACATGGGACTCCCAATCCTCAGAAAAGACCAAAATGTCATCCAGATAAACAATCATAAATTTATCCAGATATTCTCGGGAAGATGTCATGCATGAAGGACTGAAACACAGAAGGAGCATTAGAGAGTCCAAAAGGCATCACTAAGTACTCAAAATGGCCTTCGGGCGTATTAAATGCTGTTTTCCATTCATCTCCCTGCTTAATGCGCACAAGGTTATACGCACCACGGAGATCTATCTTGGTGAACCAACTGGCACCCTTAATCCGAGCAAACAAATCAGACAATAGTGGCAAAGGATACTGAAATTTGACTGTGATTTTATTCAGAAGACGATAATCTATACAAGGTCTCAAAGAACCGTCCTTCTTGGCCACAAAAAAAAAAACCTGCACCAAGAGGGGAAGAGGATGGGCGAATATGTCCCTTCTCCAGAGACTCCTTTATATAACTCCGCATCGCGGCATGCTCTGGTATAGACAAATTAAAAAGTCGTCCCTTAGGGAATTTACTACCAGGAATTAAATTTATAGCACAGTCACAATCCCTATGAGGAGGCAGGGCACAGGACCTGGGCTCATCAAATACATCCTGGTAGTCAGACAAAAACTCAGGGACCTCAGAAGGAGTGGAAGAAGCAATAGACACCAACGGAGTATCGCCATGAATTCCCTGACAACCCCAACTTGACACAGACATAGCTTTCCAATCTAAAACTGGATTATGAGCTTGCAGCCATGGCAGACCCAAAACGACAACATCATGCAAATTATGCAGAACAAGAAAGCGAATCACCTCCTGATGTACGGGAGTCATGCACATGGTCATTTGCGTCCAATACTGAGGCTTATTCTCAGCCAATGGCGTAGCATCAATTCCCCTCAGAGGAATAGGAAATTCCAAAGGCTCCAGGACAAAACCACAGCGCCGGGCAAACGACAAATCCATCAGATTCAGGGCAGCACCCGAATCCACAAAAGCCATAACCGGGTAGGACGACAAAGAACAAATCAAAGTAACAGACAAAATAAATTTAGGCTGTATAGTACCAATGGTGACAGGTTTAGATTTCTTTTTTAAGCGTTTAGAGCATGCTGAGATAACATGAGTAGAATCACCACAGTAAAAGCACAACCCATTTTGATGTCTATGACTTTGTCGCTCAATTCTGGTCAGAGTTCGGTCACATTGCATAGACTCAGGTCTCTGTTCGGAAAATACCGCCAAAGGATGAGCAGATTTGCGCTCCCGCAAACGCCGATCAACCTGAATGGCTAAAGCCATAGAATCACTCAGACTTGCAGGGGTGGGAAACCCCACCATAACATTCTTAACGGCCTCAGAAAGACCTTCTCTGAAATTTGCAGCCAGGGCACACTCATTCCATTGAGTAAGCACCGACCATTTCCGAAATTTTTGACAATACACCTCTGCTTCATCCTGACCCTGAGAGATAGCCAGCAACGCTTTTTCTGCCTGATTCTCAAGATTAGGCTCCTCATAAAGCAGTCCAAGAGCCAGAAAAAATGCATCCACATTAAGCAATGCAGGATCTCCTGGCGCCAGAGAGAAAGCCCAATCTTGAGGGTCGCTGCGCAACAAGGAGATAACAATTTTAACCTTCTGAGCGGAATCACCAGAGGAACGAGGTCTCAGAGATAGAAATAACTTACAATTATTCTTAAAATTTAGAAACCTAGATCTATCTCCAGAAAACAACTCAGGAATGGGTATCTTTGGTTCTGACATAGGGCTATGAATAACAAAATCCTGAATACTTTGCACCCGTGCAGTAAGATGATCCACACTAGAAGTCAGAGTCTGAACATTCATGTCTGCAGCTGAGCTCAAAACCACCCAGAGTTCAAGGGGATGAAAGAAGCTAAACAGACTGCAGCAAAGGAAAAGCCGGAGGAAAAAAAAAATGTACTCAGGTCTTCTTTTTATCCCACTTCTGCGATGCATTAAACACTTTTTGGCCTGCTATACTGTTATGATCCTTAGTGGTTGAGGATCACAAATTACTCCAGCTAAGTAACAAACATAGGACAAGTTCTAGGGAGGTGGCAAACTGGACTGACCGCAAATCTGAACCTATCCAAACACACTAGAAGTAGCCGGTGAACGTGCCTAAAAATCCTAGACGTCTCGAGCCAGCCTGAGGAACTAACTACCCCTAGAGAGAAAAAGACCTCTCTTGCCTCCAGAGAAATAATCCCCAAAGATATAGAAGCTCCCAACAGATAATAACGGTGAGGTAAGAGGAAGGCACATACACAGGGGTGAAAGCAGATTCAGCAAATGAGGCCCACTAATACTAGATAGCAGAAAAATAGAAAAGGGAATCTATGCGGTCAGTAAAAAACCCTTACAAAATATCCACACTGAGATTTCAAGAACCCCCACACCAACTAACGGTGTGGGGGGAGAAACTCAGTCCCCTAGAGCAACCAGCAAGCGAGGAAATCACATTTTAGCGAGCTGGACTAAAAACATAATGAACACTGATAATCAAAAAATGATCAAACAAAAACTTAGCTTGTCTTGGAGAGACTGGGAGCAAGGTAGACACAAGGAATCTGAAGAGCACTGAATACATTGATAGCAGGCAAGGAACTGAGTCTCCAGGAGAGCTAAATAGGAAACCAACCAAGGATAACGAACCAGCTGATGCAGCCAACCTGCAGAAAGACAACACTACACAGTACCGCTTGTGACCACTAGAGGGAGCCCAAAAATAGAATTCACAACAGATCTCTCTGCTGCCGAAAAGCATCAAATAGTGCAATGCTTTGGTCAAGGGATGAAAACATTAGATATTTCCCAAAAATGTAAGTGTGATCATCATAATGTTAAGAGATTTGTGGCTGAATCTGAGCACAGACGTGTTCGTGCTGATAAAGGCATAATGTGGAAGGTTTCTGCCAGGCAAGTTCATCAGATTAAGATAGCAGCTGCTAAAAAGCCATTACAAACCAGCAAACATATTTGAAGCTGCTGGTGCCTCTGGAGTCCCTCGAACCTCAAGGTGTAGGATCCTTCAAAGGCTTGCTTTCGTTCATAAACCTACTATTCACACTAAAAAGTGTTCACAAGCAGAAATGGTTGCAGTGGGCCCAGACATACATGAAGACTAATTTTCAAACAGTCTTATTTACTGATGAGTGTCGAGCAACCCTGGATGGTCCAGATGGATGGAGTAGTGGATGGTTGGTGGATGGCCACCATGTCCCAACAAGGCTGCGACGTCAGCAATGAGGTGGAGGAGTCATGTTTTGTGACAGAATCATGGGGAAACAGCTGGTAGGGCCCTTTAAGGTTCCTGAAGGTGTGAAAATTGCCTCTGCAAAGTATATAGCGTTTGACTGACAACTTTCCTCCATGGTATAAAAAGCAGAAATGTGCCTTCAGGAGCAAAATCATCTTCATGCATGACGATGCACCATCTCATGCTGCAAAGAATACCTCTGAGTCATTGGCTGCTATGGGCATAAAAGGAGATAAAGTCATGGTGTGGCCACCATCTTCCCCTGACCTCAACCTTATAGAGAACCTTTGGAGTATCATCAAGCAAAAGATCTACGAGGGTGAGAGGCAGTTCACATCAAAACAGCATCTCTGGGAGGCTATTCTGACTTCATGCAAAGAAATACAAGCAAAAACTCTCCAAAAACTCACAAGTTCAATGGATGCAAGAATGGTGAAGGTGATATCAAAGAAGGGGTCCTATATTAACATGTAACTTGGCCTGTTAGGATGTTTTGGAGTTAAATAGCTTTTTTGTTCAGTGAATGTGAGCTCCTAATGCTGCAAATTCCACAAATGAGCATTTTCAGTTCTTTAAAACATTTCAAATGTTTAGAAATTCTACTGTGCCTAATAATTTGGAACAGGGCATTTTGAGTTTTTATTCACTTTGGAGATTATACTGTTATCATTGGGAGGTTTCTTCATTAAAATTCGATGTATACTCTAATGGGTGATGACTTTTATTAGACTGACTGTCATTTGCACCAACCGTTTAGGAAAATCCAAGAAAAATATAATTTGCATAATAATTTGGAACATGATGTAGATAGATGATAGATCTATCTATCTATAGATCTAAAAATCCAGAAAAATTGGAGGCAGCACACCGTTTTGTAGTGAAAAGGAGCTATTTAATCAGCCCAGAAAGCGGTCGCTTTCTGGGCTGATTAAATAGCTCCTTTTCACTACAAAACAGTGTGCTGCCTCCAACTTTTCTGGATTTTTACAATTGAGGTTTGGTATTTGCCTGGGGGGATCTGCACCCGGATTCTTTCTTTGTGCTGCTCTAATTCTCTTTCTCCTATCTATAGATCTATCTATTATCTATCTATAGATCTATCTATCATCTATCTATCTATAGATCTATCTATAGATAGTGTGATGCAACGATCACTAGCGGGTTGGGGAATACTCACTTGGCAGCGATATAACACACAGCAAGACCATATTTTCTTTAACAAAAGTCTGTGCCTGGTTTATTATACTTCCATAAACCACCGTAGGGCATTTGAACATCACAGGACTGACATATAGTCCATTTCAGCTGCGGTTACGTTCATTATATGCATCAACGGAACATAACCACCCCCCTTGCTGGAGTTACCTTCCTGGAGCTCCTGCTCACACACTGACCTCCTGTCAGTCCTCTCTCCTGGGGAAGCTGCCAAACTGGGATCACCGTCCTTGTGACCAGTGCACTCCCTGGCAGTCCAGATCCTCAGATGGACGGTAGCTCCCCCAAACGCAGTGCCATCACTGACTCTACAAACATGGCCTCTCTGTGTGCTGTTGAGGACGTCCGTCCCTACTTGGGACCGTCCAACACACAGGTGACCAGGTTCAAAGCCTCACCATGTGCTCTCCAGGAAGTTAGCACCTCCAACACATAGACCTTCCAGGACCTTACACACAGACCAATCAGGTCCATACATTCTCCTCCACAGAGACCATGTGACCACACCATGGTCACATTATATACTTGTAACCACTCCCATAGGTGGGAGGTGTGTGTGGTTAGTCAGACATGCCCAGCTCTCCGACTAACCCTGTAAGCCTCCCTTTAAAGCTACACAACACAAGGCTCATAGGACTACAGGTCCCAGAGCAACATTATCGACTTACAGCGCAGAGGATCTCCTCTACGATACATACCAGCCATTTACAATAATGCCGGACGCTGTCTCACCCTCACAGTTATGCCTGCGACTGCCATGCATTCCCATGGTCTCAATATGCCTTCATTCGTATTCTGAGGAGAACATGCAGCGCCCCCTAGCTGTAACAGGGGTCACTGCATCACAATAGATAGATAGATCTATAGATAGATCTATAGATATAGCTATCTATAGATCTATCTATTATCTATCTATTGATCTATTGTCACGGCTGCCTCTCCTGCTGCCGGGTCCACCGCCACCTCCTCCGCTCTTACTTACACGCTGCGGCACCGTCCTTCTGCAGGCGTGCGTTCTCTCCATCATTCTTCTCCACTTCCTGGTTCTCCTCGGGTGCTCACCTCTCTCCCCAGTGCTCCTCTGCGCACGCGCACTTCTCCTTTCTGAATCACCGGCACTCCATACCTCTTCTCGGTGTCCCTGGAGGATCTTGACCTGAAAGTCCTTCAGCACGCCATGTATTTAAGGTGATTGCTTCCTCTGCTCCGTGCCTGTCTGTCATTTGTGCTTCTGTGACTCGGGTCCTCCTAGTCTCTGCGCTGTCTGCCCTGAGACTCTGCTCTGTTCTGCCAGCCTTGCCTCTCTGCCTTTCTCAGGCTCCCTTTTCTCCTCGTCCTGTCCAGCCTTCCCAGTGTCCCCTCCGTTCTCCATCAGCCTGGTGTCTCTGTCTATTCCTGCTTCCTTTGTGTTCTCCCCTTCCCAGTGTTCCCTTTATCTCGTCCGGACTCAGCTCATACCTTACCATACTTCACCTTTCCCCGCTCTGTCCTCCCTACGCTCAGCCTCTCTATTTTATACCTCCTACTACCTGTTCAAGCTTCTGCAGCAATAGTCTCCCTTGGGCCTGCCCCTAACGCTCCCTGTATAGGGGGTGGTCTACCTGGTCAGCTCACCCTTGGGAGGTTCGTTGTCGTGGAACTGCGGGTCCACTCTAGGAGTTCCAAAAGAGCTCACATCTATTATCTATCTATAGATCTATCTATTATCTATCTATAAATGTATCTATCTATTTATCTATAGATATATCTAATCTATCTATCTATCTGTGTGCGTAAACATTATTCTTCAATGGCGTATGCAAAAGAAGAGGTTGGACAAGGAAATTACATCAGAATTCTTTTTTTTTTTGTTTATTTAGCCTACAAAACTCATACAAATCCGCATGAGAAAAACGCATGAAAATCTGCATCAAAAGCATATCCGCACAGATTTTTACCTGCGTTTTCTGCCAAGAGATGCAGAATCTGCGCAGAAAATTTCACAGCCAAATCTGCAACGTGTGCACATACCCTAATTATGCCAGAATTTGCCAGATAGATAGATAGATAGATAATATCAAGCCCGATGTCTAGTAGTAAACATAATAAAATGGTACATAGAGAGTTAAATAAAGACACACACACAGAAAATCTGTGTTAGGCCAGGGTCACACTTGCGAGAAACTTGCATGAGTCTCGCACCTCAATACCCGGCACTGCCGCGGGCACTCGGACCGAAACGTTGAGCTGCATAGAAATACATGCAGCCGCACACTCTGGTCCTGAGTGTCGGCGGCAGTGCCGGGTATTGAGGTGCGAGACTCGTGTGAGTTTCTCGAAAGTGTCACCCCAGCCTTAAACGCAATATCTCTTTAATTTAAAAAAAAAATTGTGTGGGTTCCCGCACAATTTTCTGCACCAAAGAGGGAAAGCCAGCACCTGGGGGCTGATATTTATAGCCTAGAAAGGAGTTAATACCCATGGATCTTCCCAGGCTATGGATATCAGCCCGCAGCTGTATATTTAGCTTTTACTGGCTATTAAAATAGGGGGACCCCCCAAAAAAACAACGTGATTCCCCCCTATAATTAATAGCAAAAAAAGGCTATGCAGACAGTTGCGGGCTGATATTCATAGCCTAGGAAGGGACCATGGATATTGGCCCCCCTGGCTACAAACACCAGCACACAGCCGCCCCATAAATGGCGCATCTCTAAGATGTGCCAATTCCGGCACTGAACCTCTCTCTTCCCACTGCCCTGTAGCGGTGGCATATGGGGTAATATTTGTGGGGTTGATGTCACCTTTGAATTGTAAGTTGACATCAAGCCGACTTAGTAATGGTGAGGCATCAATAAGACACCTATCCATTACTAATCCTATAGATGTTAAAGATTTAAATAAACACACAGCCAGA
The DNA here is from genome assembly GCF_051348905.1 of Ranitomeya variabilis. Classification (NCBI taxonomy): domain Eukaryota; kingdom Metazoa; phylum Chordata; class Amphibia; order Anura; family Dendrobatidae; genus Ranitomeya; species Ranitomeya variabilis. The sequence continues at coordinate 273,475,979 of NC_135236.1, read as the reverse complement.
ATAAAGCATTTTAATGAAATAAAACACTACACAGTTTGCCATCTTTATTGTACGTCTAATCCATGCGATGCCCTCGATCTCCTGCAAGAAAAAATAAAATAATAAACCAGCATAAATAGTCCCTGGTCTGATATAGTCCATTTAATAACGAGTATCCCACGACGATCTCCCATTTAGAGCTGTCACATCAGGAGATGTGACCGCTCTACAGGGCCTCCAGTGACACACTGACAGGAGACAATGGCTCCTGCAGTGTTATCACTGAGGGTTCAATGAGTTCAGGCTCTCACTTTGACACTGATGCGTGAGAATTTTCCCACGCGGCGGTGCCGCAAGTGACAGTATGAACTCTGCTGAACTCACGGCGGCGGAGGGATACAGTGCGAAGGATTGTCTCCTGTCATTGTATCAACGGAGTCCCTGGAGAGCGGTCATCGTTGTTGGACACTCGTTATTAAATGAATTACATCGGAACAGGGAGTATACTGTTGGTTTATTATTTTATTTTTTAACAGGTGATCGAGGGCGTTGGAGACTAGGTGATTGGTGAGTATGTGTGTATGTGTTTGTTTTTTTTTTACACTTGAACACAGTAGCCAGATGATGGGACTACTGCTGTCCCATCATCCGGCTAGCTGTCACTGTAGCAGGCATAGCCGGATGGGACTAGTAGTCCCATCGGATGATGCCTGCCTACATACAGACCCGCACACACAGACACATACACAGTCGCGCACACATACACACAGCCCCGCAGACACCCGCAGACCTCCGTAGACACACGCAAACACCTGCACACAGACACGCACATCTTCGCACACACACAGTCTCCACCCACACACATAGTCTCCGCCCACCCTCTGCCCACACACTCTTCCTCCCGTTCTGCAGCGTTTCTCGCAGGCAACTCCGCAGCAAAACCGCATATCTTTTTAAACCTGCAGTTTTGCTGCACATTTGCCTGACTCATTGGTAGTCAATGGGTGCAGAAACGCTGCAAATCCACAAAAAGAATTGACATGCTGCGGAAAATAAAACGCATGTTTTTTTCTGCAGCATGTGCATAACAATTCTCAATTTCCCATTGACTAATATTGCTTGTGCACTACACTGCGGATTTGATGCAATTCCGCGCATCCAAAAACGCCACGGATCCGCATCAAAATCCACAACGTGTGCACATAGCCAAATATCCTTTGTGCCTCACTACCAAAGGAACTGTAGTTTAAGATAAATGGTTCTGGTATAAAATGTGTTAATATGCACTAATATTTATGTGCACAATATTGGTGCGAAGTAAGCCAATCAAGAGGTGGAATGAAAAAGTGTCTAACGTGTCGAGCAGGATGCACCAAATTTATCACGTGGAGTGATTAATTTGCTTCATATCCTACCTAGCTGGTCTAATTTTAGGCTAGGGTTAAAACTGTAATAATAAAGCAACCCTATTATTTGCTAATTCCAGTACATATTGGTTTTGTGGTTCTCAATGCGCTAAGGTTCTGTTAGCATGATGAGTTTTTGACACTGCATATTTTCAATGCAGAAAAATAAAGAGACTTACAATTCTAGATCAGACTTATAGAAATCTCATGCCCTCTGTGCTTTTTTTATGCTGCGTAAACTAACCTGTGGTGCATGTCAATTTCTCTTGCAGGCTCATTGAGTTTTATGTGCGGTTTTTCACCTTAGAATTACGGTCAGATACAAATCTGAAGCTGAAAAAAAAAGCATTCCGACCTCTGGGTCTGCCAGTTGAGGTGGCCTGTATAATCCAAGCTAGGAGAATTTAAAAAAAAATTGTACAAATATTTTTTTTTTAAATCACCAAGTAATAATAAAAAAAATTATATCAATAAATAGGTATTTTTATGAAAATAAACAGAAACATACACATATTTGGTATCACCACATCCAGAACGACCTGATCTATAAAACTGTCATACTAGTTAACCATTTTAGTGGACACCGTAAAAAAAAAAAACTGTGGCAAAAAATTATCCTTTTTCATCATACAGCTGAACAAAAAGTGGAATAATATGAGATAGCTCTTTTATTTACATTTGACTTTTTCTGTCGATGTGGCAGCTTGTCTTTTGTCCTGCAAAAGACAAACTGCCACACAGGTCCCTAAGCAGAGAAATAAAAAAGTTATAGTTCTCAGAATATAGCAATGCAAAAACAATTATTTTTTTCTATAAAATAGTTTTATTGTGTAAAAGCGGCAACACATTAAAAAAATGAAAATAAATGTGATATTGCTGTAATCGTACTGATCCGAAGAATAAAGCTGCCTTATCAATTTTAACACACAGTGAACAGCATAATAAAAAGAATGAACAATCCTTGAATTGCTGCTTTTTGTTCATTCCTCCCCAAAATGGGACTACAAAGCAATCAAAAAATGTCATGTGCCTGAAAATGATGCAATAAAACATCAACTTGTCCTACAAAAAACAAACCTTCACATGACTGTCAGCAAATACAGGTGCTTCTCACAAAATTAGAATATCATCAAAAAGTTAATTTATTTCAGTTCTTCAATACAAAAAGTGAAACTCCTATATTACTGTATATAGAGTTATTACAAACAGAGTGATTTATTTCAAGTGTTTATTTCTGTTAATGTTGATGATTATGGCTTACAGCCAATGAAAACCCAAAAGTCATTATCTCAGTAAATTAGAATACTTTATAACACCGGCTTGAAAAATCTCGAAATGTTGGCCTACTGAAAAGTATGTTCAAATGTAAATGCACTCAATACTTTGTCGGGGCTCCTTTTGCATCAATTACTGCATCAATGCGGCATGGCATGTAGGCGATCAGCCTGTGGCACTGCTGAGGTGTTATGGAAGCCCAGGTTGCTTTGATAGCAGCCTTTGGCTTGTCTGTATTGTTGGGTCTGGTGTCTCTCATCTTCCCCTTGACAATACCCAATAGATTCTCTATGGGGTCAAGGTCAGGCGAGTGTGCTGGCCAATCAAGCAAAGTGATACTGCTGTTTTTAAACCAGGTATTGGCACTTTTGGTAGTGTGGACAGGTGCCAAGTCCTGCCGGAGAATGAAATTTCCATCTCCAAAAAAGCTTGTCGGCAGAGGGAAGCATGAAGCGCTCTAAAATTTCCTAGTAGACAGCTGCGCTGACTTTGATCTTGATAAAACACAGTGGACCTAAACCATCAGATGACATGACTCCCCAAACCATCACTGATTGTGGAAACGTCACGCTAGTCTGCAAGCAGCTTGGATTGTGTGCCTCTTCACTCTTCCTCCAGACTCTGGGAACTTGATTTCCAATGAAATGCAAAATTTACTTTCAGCTGAAAACAACACCTCGGACCACTGAGCACCAATCCAGTTCTTTTTCTCCTTGGCCCAGGTAAGACGCTTCTGGAGTTGTCTATTGGTCATGAGTGGCTTGACACAAGGAATGCGTCCAATTAAAGGGGATGAAGTGTGGTGGACAATAAAGTCTATGGGGAAATGTTTGTGACGCCACCTGTGGTACTCAGCTAGGGAAGTTGGTATAGCTCCCCACAGGTAGAGCTTAGTCCCCAGGGCTACCGATGCAGTTGGTAAGGAATGATAGATGGTGGGGTGCAGGATTGAAGGTGCAGGGAAATTATTGGAAAACACAGAGATTGCAGTTTCCTTTACCTTTTACTGGTGAAGTGCAGATGCAGTCCGGGGCACAGGTTACAGGTGTTGATGGGGTCCAGGCAGCCTGGAGGTAACTTGGGATCCACCTATCCAGGCGGGTTTGGAGGCCTTCCTTCTGCGCTGAATTCTCTGTCCCTTGCTGCCTAAAGCTTTACACAAGTTCCTCTCAGTGTATGTTACTCCTAACCCGTATGGTTGGCAGCATGAGCCTTTCATGGACACTGTCTTCTCACTGGCAGCCCCAGGCTCCTAACTTGCTGGGCCTTTAGTACCCATGCAACAATGGATTCCGGTTTCCGGTTTCTTTTGCGCTTAATCCTGGGAAGAGCTCAGTCACAGCTCCACTCCCAGTCTCTCTCCTCACATGCTTCTTCTCCCTTCACTGTCTCACACAGAACTCACTAACCCCGCCTCCAGACTAGAACTTATAGGGAAGTTCCCCTGAAACCAGGTTTAGAGCTCCCCCTTCTGGTCTGGAGTCAGGAAGGTGCTGTATGTTTGCATTACCTGCTAAGGGGATCCATCCCTACCTCCAGGCATGACATCATTCCCCCGAGAGGAAGGCAATGCCATTGTGGCAACTGGACTCCTGGGGTGCCACATTCCTCCCTGTACAAGTCAGTACTCCTGGACTGAGGAAACAAAAAGAAAACATGTCAACAGGTGAACAATTGTAAGAGTTTACAGGGTTTCAAAAATATTGAAAAAATTACAAAAACCAAAAGAAAATGGTAAGATTTGGCCAATTAAGTTCCCGGGGGCAACAATGGTCCATTTATGTTACCCTCTGGACTTTTGAGTTACCTCGGTGGGAACTGCCCCAACCCACCTTATGTATCGTCCCTGGGTGTGGCTACAGGGCACTCTGTTGGTGGGTCCGGTCTTCGGCCACGCCGGCGGTTTATTTTCTAGGCCAAACCGGGGTAACTATGTACAAGAATAGGTCCTGACCACACATAGTTCTGTGGCCCAATTGTCCTTTAACGCGTTATTATTCATGTTTAAAATTTCATACAGTAGTCTCTGTAGGTACTCATGCTTTAACGGTTGCAAATTTATACATTTCAACTTATTTATATTCTTAATACTTTTATACTTCAGTCCCTATACCGAGCTTGGATCTGACCTATGGTACTACGGGGGAATCTGCGTAGTACAGGTCCCTCTGATGACCTAGACTAGTTTGATGTGTCTGCTACTGCTGTTGTGAACCCACTAGTGTCTGTGCTACTTGTAGGCCTGCAACTTACGGGTAAACTGGGCAACTGTCTGCGACTTCTTAGGCTCACCATGGGTCTGACAGATTCACCGCTAGCAGGGGGTAGATTCTCTTGTTCCGCTGCTAGTGTGGCATCTGCTGCTTGAGCGGACGGGTCTAGAGTCTCTGCTGCTTCAGGTGCAGTAGGTTGGGGAAAGATTAAGACAGGTACTACGATTGCTTGGTTCACCTGTGTCCATGACTGGTGAAAGTCTTCAAGAATGGTATGGATTTTCTCTTCCTCCTCTTCTATAGGTTGAGGGGCATCTTGGTCTTCTTCTTTGTTTCTTAATTGGTCAGGGCATATCTTCAGATGATCTCTTGATACTGCTGCTGAGGTTTCTCCTCCATCTTTACTGATGAGGCATACCTTGGTATTATCGAAGTTTGACATTATGATGGAGTATGGTTCAGCTTCCCACTGATCATCTAGTTTGTGCATCATCCTCTTTCTTTTGAGAACCTGTTCTCCATGTACTAAAGGAGTAGCCGGAGCTTGTTGGTTGTAGCTCTTTTCTTGTCTCTGTCTTGCTTGGGACAAACTTCTTTCCATGCACTCTAGCATTTTGTAGCATTGCTGCTGCCGCTCTGTATCCCAGTCTGCATCTGGTGATGTCATCTCAGGTGTTAAGCATCCCATGTCCAAGTCAATGGGTAACTTGCCAGGTCTCGCTCTCATCAAGTAGGCCAGAGTGCAGTTGGTGGAGTTCACCGGGATATGATTGTATAGATCTACCAGATCTGGTAACTTCTCTGGCCACAGGTTTCTCTCTTCCAGGGGCAAGGTCTTCAACAGGTCAATTACCACCTGGTTCATTTTCTCACACATGCCATTTGTCTGCGGATGGTACGGCGTCCTGATTTTCTTGCAGCTGTACAGGTTACAGAACTCCTGGAACACTTCGATCTCAAAGGCTGGGCCTTGGTCAGTGAGTACCTTTTCAGGGTAACTGTGTCGTCGACAAAAGTGTTGTTAAGATGCCTTAGCTGCCGTCTTCGCTGTTTGGTCTTTGACAGGCACGACTACTAGGAACCTTGAGTAATGGTCCACTATGGTCAGAGCATACGTGTAGCCAGTCTTACTTGGGGTTAACTTGATGTGATCCAAAGCTACCAGTTCAAGTGGTTGTTTGGTGACTATGGGCTGTAGTGGGGCTCGCTGGCTGTTACGGTCTTTCCTGCACAGGTTGCATGGGCCACATTCTCGGCACCACTTCTCAATGGCTTTCCTCATGCCAATCCAGTAGAATCTTTCACATAGTAGGACCTCCAACCTCTTCCACCCGAAGTTTCCTGCTCCATCGTGGTACGCTTCCAGGACCATTGGCGCATCCTGCTTCGGAACTACCACCTGCCAGACCAGTTCGTGTGTGCGCGAGTTGATTTCCTGGGACACAATTTACCCTCATAGATGAACAGCTTGCCCTTTTCTTTCCACAACTGTTGGGTCTCTTGTGGAGCATCTGGACCAGGGTGCGAATCAGTCTGTGTCAGCGTTTATTGCATTTCCGTGCGGTTGCCGCACACGTCAAATCGCCGCATGTGGACGCATCCGCATACAACGCATGTCCCTGCGTACCCAATGTTAAAGATAGGTACGCAGGGAAACACAGGACGCATACAGAAGTAGGCGAAGCGTAGGCGGAGCTTCAATGAGGAAGAAGAGAGGAAGTACGCAGCCATCCGCAGCCCTCCTGAACGCAAACGTGAAACCAGCCTAAATGTCACATGGTCTGTCAGTATATACACACCTCTCCTGAAAGGCCGAGAAGCTGCAACACCATTAACCCCTTAGTGATAGAGCCAATTTGCTGCTTAATGACCAAACCACTGTCACTTTATGCGGTTATAACTCTGGAACGCTTCAACGTATCTTTCTGATTCTGAGATTTTTTTTTCATGACATATTGTACTTCATGTTAGTGGTACAATTTCTTCAATATAACTTGCATTTATTTATGAAAAAAATGGAAATATGGTGAAAATTTAGAAAATGTTGCTATTTTCAAACTTTGAATTTGTATGCCCTTAAGTCAGAGTGTGGTGTCACACAAAATGCTTAATAAATAAAATTTCCCACATGTCTACTTTACATCAGCACAATTTTTGAAACAATTTTTTTTCTTAGGAAGTTATAAGGGTTAAAACTTGACCAGCGATTCTCATTTTTCCAACAAAATTTACAAAACCATTTTTTTTAGGGACCACTTCACATTTGAAGTGACTTTGGTGGATCAATAAAACAGAAAATACCCAAAAGTGACACCATTCTAAAAACTGCACCCCTATAGGTGCGCAAAACCAAATTCAAGAAGTTTATTAACCCTTCAGGTGCTTTACGAGAACTAAAGCAATGTGGAAGGAAAAAAAGAACATTTTACTTTTTTCACAAAAAATTTAGTTTGGAGCCAATTTTTTTTATTTTCACAAAGGTATCAGGAGAAAATGGACCCTAAAATTTATTGTGCAATATCTCCTGAGTACGCCGATACCCCATATGTGGGGGAAAGCCACTGTTTGGGTGCATGGCAGGGCTCAGAAGGGAGGGAGCACCGTTTGACTTTTTGAACGCAAAATTGGCTGGAATCAATGGTGGCGCCATGTCGCGTTTGGATGTACCTAAACAGGGGAAACCCCCCAATTCTAACGCCAATCCTAAGCCCAACACACCTCTAACCCTAATCCCAACCCTAACCATAACCCTAACCACAAACCTAACCCCAACACACCCCTAACCCTAATCCCAACCCTAACTATTACCCTAACCACAAACCTAACCCTAACATACCCCTAACTCTACTCCCAATCCTAACCCTAGCCCTAACCCTAACCTTTGCCCTAACCCTAACTTTAGAACAACTCACTTTAACCCAACTCTAACCCTAATGGAAAAATGGAAATAAATGTATTTTTTTTATTTCATTATTTTTCCCTAACTAAGAGGTTGATAAAAGGGGAATTTATTTACTTTTTTTTAAAAATTTTGATCATTGTGACAGTGTCTATCACAGTGATCAAATTGAAACAATAGGAAAACTGTTGTCGGGTGCCGGCCGGCAGATCTCGGTGGGTGCATTGTGCATGCGCCCGCCATTTTCTCCCGGAAGAAGACTCTGGCGGCCCAGGGGACTTCACGGGGGCATGCAGGGACACCACAGGTATCGTGGGGTTGATCGGGGGACCCTATTTCTCTCATCTAATGTGCGATCACATCAGAGGAGAGAGAAATTAAATGGAAAATCTGACTTTTTTTGCGGTCACTGTTATACCGTTAATAACGGCGATTGCAACACCGGGGTTGGTAAAAACGACCCAAATCATGTTCTCTGGGGTCTCGGCTACCCCCGGTAACCAAGACCCCAGAGAAATTCCGACTCTGGGGAGCGCTATACACTTTTTCCACAGCGCCATTAAAAAGCGTCGCTCTAGTTTAAGTACCCTTAACTGCCGCTGTTAAAAGGCGTATCAGCGGTCGTTAACCCCCTTCTGACATCAGACGTACTATCCCGTCGAGGTGACCCTGGGCCCGTATGACCATCGACGGGATAGTACGTCATTCGTGATCAGCCACGCTCATGGGGGGGATTATCACAGCTGACATCCGGCACTATAACCCCCGGAACACTGCGATCAAATAAGATCGCAGCATTCTGGTGGAATAGAGAAGCATCGCGCAGGGAGTGGGTTCCCTGCGTGCTTCCCTGAGACCCTCAGAACAACGCGATGTGATTGCGTTGTTCCGAGGGTCTCCTCCGGTCTCCTCCCTGCAGGCCCCCGGATCCAAGATGGCCTCGGGGTCCTGCAGAGAGGTGGATTGTCAGTGCCTGCTGAGAGCAGGCGCTGGCACGCCTCCTGCACTGCCTGTCAGATCGCTGGTCTGACACAGTGCTGTGCAAAGTGTCAGATCAGCGATCTGACAATATATAGTGATGTCCCACCCTGGGACAAAGTAAAAAAACTAAAAAAAAAAAAATTAACATGTGTAAAAATATATATTTTTAAATTCCTAAATAAAGAAAAAATAAAATTGTTCCAATACATACATTTCTTTATGTAAGTAAAAAAAAAACAATAAAAGTACACTTATTTAGTATCCCTGCATCCGTAACGACCCGACCTATAAAACTGTCCCACTAGTTAACCCCTTCAGTGCACACCGTAAAAAAATAAATAAACTAAGCAAAAAACAATACTTTACCTGTCAGGTCGGACGCTGTTCATACTAGGTCGTTCGACAGACAGCGGTAATTCCGCTTTTGTCCACTATGTGCTCAGTGGCGTCGGCTAGATTTTATCTAGCTGGTCCGGGGTTAATTTAGCTGGTGCTTGGATTGGAAGCTGGGCCACGCCCACTGCCTTTAAATAGTTCTTCTGAACATTGGGCGTCGCCGATTATAGCTTCTGTCTTGTGCTAGGTTATCTCGGTCTGGAGTGGTGAGCTAGGAGTTGGAGTATCGAATCTGATGGTGTATTTCCCTTTGTCTTATTTTCTCCTTCCTGTATTTGTATTTGTTTTGCCCTGTGCACTTACAGTATAGTGTATTCCTGAGTGACTGCGGCGTGGTGCATATTTTTCCGTTATCCTTGTCTGTGCTTACTGTGGGTATTGGTGTATAGTCTCTTCACTGGGTGGAGGGTGGTGGTTTCAGCTTAGGGTTGAAACAGGAGACAGGGTGAGGATTGAGGCCCAGACATGCACACCATCAGTGTAAACTCTGGGAGAGGGTCAGTCAGGGTTTCCATAGTCTGAGGGAAATCGCAGGGGCCCAGGTTATTAGCTCTTGCCTACCTAGGTCTCCCGTGACATTATCATCATACTGCCGAACAAAAAGTGGAATAACACACGATCAAGAAGACAAATATAAATAACTGTTGTACTGCGTCATCTCGTCCTGCAAAAAATTAGCTGCCATACAGAACCATCAGCAAAAAAATAAAAAAGTTATAGCTCTCAGAATAAAGCGATGCAAAAACAATTATTTTTTAAATAAAATAGTTTTTATTGTATAAAAGCGCCAAAACATAAAAAAATTATATAAATGAGATATAACTGTAATCGCACTGACCTGAAGAATAAAACTGCCTTATCAATTTTACCACACGCGGAACGGCATAAATGCCCCACTTAAAAGAAATTCATGAATTGCTGGTTTTTGTTCATTCTGCCTCCCAAAAATCGTTATAAAAAGCAATCAAAAAATGACATGTGCCCGAAAATGGTACCAATAAAAACGTCAACTCGTCTTGCAAAAAGCAAGACCTCACATGACTCTGTGGACCAAAATATGGAAAAATTATACCTCTCAAAATGTGGTGATGCAAAAACAATTTTTTGCAATAAAAAGCATCTTTTAGTGTGTGACAGCTGCCAAACATAAAAACCCGATATAAAAACCAGCTATAAATAGTAAATCAAACCCCACTTTATCACCCCCTTAGTTAGGGAAAAATAAAAAAAGTATTTATTTCCATTTTCTCATTAGGGTTTGGGTTGGGGCTAAAGTTAGGGTTAGGGTTAGCGTTGGGGCTAAAGTTAGGGTTGGGGCTAAACTTAGGGTTAGGGTTGGGGCTAAACTTAGGGTTGGGGTTAGAGTTGGGGTTAGGGTTTGGATTACGTTTACAGCTGGGATAAGTGTTAGAGTAGGGATAAGGGTTAGGGTTGGGATTAGGGTTGGGATTGGGGTTAGGGGTGTGTCAGAGTTAGGGGTGTGGTTAGGGTTATGATTTGGATTAGGGTTAGGGGTGTGTTGGGGTTAGGTTTGTGGTTAAGGTTGAAATTAGGGTTAGAGGTGTGTTCGGGTTAAGGGTGTGGCTATGGTTAGGGTTGGAATTAGGGTTAGGGGTGTGTTAGGGTTGGAGTTAGAATTGGGGGGGTTTCCACTGTTTAGGCACATCAGGGGCTCTCCAAACGCGACTTGGTGTCCAATCTCAATTCCAGCCAATTCTGCGTTGAAAAAGTAAAACCGTGCTCCTTCCCTTCTGAGCTCTGCCGTGCGCCCAAACAGTAGTTTCCCCTACATATGAGGTATCCGCGTACTCAGGACAAATTGGACAACAACTTTTGCGATCACATTTCTCATGTTAACCTTGGGAAAATAAAAATTTGAGGGCTAAAAAAAATCACTTTTGTGGGAAAAAAAATATTTTTTATTTTTACGGCTCTGTTATAAACTTTAGTGAAACACTTGGGGGTTCAAAGTTCTCACAACACATCCTTGGAAGGGTGTAGTTTCCAAAATAATGTCACTTGTTTTTTTTTTACTGTTTAGGTACATCAGGGTTTCTGCAAACGGAACATGACGCCCGCAGACCATTCCATCAAAGTCTGCATTCCAAAACGTCACTACTTCCCTTCCGAGCCCCGGCGTGTGCCCAAACAGTAGTTTTCTCCCACATATGGGGTAGCGGCGTACTCAGGATAAATTGGACAACAACTTTTGGGGTCCAATGTCGCCTGTTACAAAATTGGGGGCTAAAAAATCATTTTTGTGGGAAAAAAATGATTTTTTATTTTCACGGCTCTGCATTATAAACTTTAGTGAAACACTTGGGGGTTCAAAGTTCTCACAACACATCTAGATAAGTTCCTGGGGGGTCTAGTTTCCAATATGGGGTCACTTGTGGGGGGTTTCTACTATTTAGGTATTTCAGGGGCTCTGCAAACGCAACGTGACGCCCGCAGACCATTCCATCAAAGTCTGCATTCCAAAACGGCGCTCCTTCCCTTCCGAGCTCTGCCATGTGCCCAAACATGGTTCCCCCCACATATGGTGTATTGGGGTCCAATTTCTCCTGTTACCCTTGGGAAAATAAAAAATTCTTGGGCGAAAATATCATTTTTGTGACAAAAATATGATTTTTTTATTTTTACGGCTCTACATTATAAACTTCTGTGAAGCACTTGGGGGTTCAAAGTTCTCACCACACATCTAGATAAGTTCCTTAGGGAGTCTACATTCCAAAATTGTGTCACTTGTTGGGGAGTTCCAATGTTTGGACACATCAGGGGCTCTCCAAATGTGACATGGCGTCCTATCTCAATTCCAGCCAATTTTGCACTGAAAAGTCAAACGACGCTACTTCCATTCCAAGCTCTGTCATTTGCCCAAACAATGGTTTACCCCCACATATGGGGTATCACCGTACTCAGGACAAATTGTACAATAACTTTTCGGGTTCAATTTCTCCTATTACCCTAGGTAAAATGAAACAAATTGAAATTACATGGGGCAAATGTCTCTATGGAGCATCTTATGGGGCCATAATCACCATTTGGGCAGCATTACATGGGGCAAATATCTCTATGGAGCATCTTATGGGGCCATAATCAACATTTGTGCAGCATTATATGGGGCAAATATCGCTATCGAGCATCTTATGGGGCCATAATCAACATTTGTGCAGCATTATATGGGGCAAATGTCTCTATGGAGCATCTTATGGGGCCCTTATTAACCTTTATGCAGCACTGTATGGGGCAAATGTGTCTATGGAGCATCTATGGGGGCATTATTAACCTTTGTGCAGCATTATATGGGGCATATTTTAATATGGAGCATCTTATGGGGCTCATCATAAACTTTATGGAGCATTATATGGGGCGTATTTTGTATGAAGCATCTTATGGGGCCCATCATGAACTGTATGGAGCCCATCATGAACTGTATGGAGCATTATATGGGGCTGATTCAATATGGATATTCAAAAACACTTAACCTACTGATGTCTCAATTAATTTTACTTTTATTGGTACCTATTTTTATTTTTGAAATTTATCGGTAGCAGCTGCATTTCCTACCCTAGGCTTATACTCGAGTCATTAAGTTTTCTCATTTTTTTATGGCAAAGTTAGGGGTCTCGGGCGGCTTATACTTGGGTCGGCTTATACTCGACTATATACGGTAAATGTTCATTTTGTTTTAAACATTCTAAAAATTCCTGTGAAATACCTGAAGGGTTAATAAACTTCTTGGATGTGGTTTTGAGCACCTTGTGGGGTGCAGTTTTTAGAATGGTATCACACTTGGGTATTTTCTATCATATAGATTCCAAAATTGGGTCGCTTGTGGGGGATTTTCACTGTTTAGGCACATCAGAGGCTCTTTAATCGCGACATGGCGTCCGCCAATTGTTCCAGCAAATTTTGCACTCAAAGAGTCAAATGACGACTTCCGGGAGGCGGAGCCTGACGATGGCCGCTTTCTAAAAGAGCTCCTGGGCCACGGGCGTTTTATAGGGCACTAAACGCCGAATCACCTCATCAAAGGCCAGGATAAGGTCCGGACAAGGATCGGTACTAACAGATCCAGCTCTCCAGCTGACCCGGAGTCACAAGGCGCAGGCAGCGTCGCAGACAGTGCCGCATATAACTGACAGCCAGAAGCAGGAGCCGGAGTCGGAGGGGGGAAGGGTGAGCCACACGTCCCCCAGAGGATCAAGAAGGCTTACCGGACACTCTCCGGACGAAGGTGAGCGGCGTTGGAGGGAAACCGCGGTGTCCTCGGCTTGCTGGCGGTAAGAGAGGCGAAGGAGAAAGGTGGTGAAGGAGGCGGCAACGGACCGATGCCATCTTGCGAACGCACGTGCCAGGCCTTGGTGTATCCCTACTAGCTGACCTCGCAGCGGCGCGTCCCTGATCCTGCACAAACGCTGACTAATGCAGCCTGTCAGCTAAAGGCTGAACACTAGTAGGGGATATAAGAAGGGGCGCTGCAAATTTCCTTTATACAGCAACTGCGGGAGGTTGGTGGTGGTGCCTGCTCAGAGTGGAGGGAGACAGCAGACGCTGCATTAACCCTTAAGACTCTCCAACTTAAATTCAGATGTAATTGACACCTTTCGTTTACGATATCACTGACACCTTTACTCAATATAACAGGCACCTGACTTATTATGGATAAATTTGTGGGCAAAAATGTCAAGTCTGGCAGAGGTTCTACACGCAGCCAGGCGGGCACATCTCCAACGTCACAAAACTCTGATGTTAATAGTGAGAACCCACAGTCTATTGCAGATGCTATCATAGATCGGCTGATGCCTGTAATTGATAATCGCCTGGCAGCTTTTCAAACTTCTTTGGACACGATCGTTTCACAAGTCAATGCTCAGGGAGCTCGCATAGCAGAAGCTGAGCAAAGAATCTCAGATTTAGAGGACTCCACTAAGGCCCTAGGGGACAATCTGGCCAATAAAGAAAAGGACATCTCAGACCTTCTGGATAAGGTGGACGATCTGGAAAACAGATCTCGCCGCAATAACTTGAGACTTATAGGCCTTCCAGAATCTATCCCCTCCTCAGAATTCGTCAAGATAACATCAGAATGGCTACCTAAATCTCTTGGCATTTTACCGACATCAGGTGCAATAGCTATTGAGAGAGCCCACAGGTTGGGACCCCTAAGGGGAGGGGAAGGAGATAGAACCAAGACCGGTCATCTTTAGAGTCCTTGATTTTCAAGACAAAGCTCGCATCCTATCAGCTTACAGGAAACAGCGATCCCTGTTATATGACAATCATAAACTACTCTTATTCCAGGATTATTCGGCTGCCATGGCTGCCAGACGCAAAGCTTTCAACCCTGCCTGCAAGATCCTTGTAGATAAAGGCATTCACTTTGGTCTACAGTACCCCTCAGTTCTGTGTTTCAGCTTGGCGGGGAAAAACTGGACCTTTAGCGACCCTGAAAGGGCTCTGGAATTCCTTCGGGGGGACTTTCAGGCACATACTAATTCTGGCAATACTTGAATGGAAAAAACAGCTTCAAATCATTAATCTTCAGTGATGTCGTGTCTATATATCCTGTTGGCCTTTAAGCGGCATGTTTCTCTCTTTTGTGGTGCTCACTCTGCGATTGAGCACATTTGTTAAAGTTATAAAAGTTAAATGGGGTGGGGGGGAGGGTATCTGCATGCACAAATGTACTACTTTTGATTCGGGAGGTCTCACGCTCACTCGCTGGGATGGGCAGGGATCTCACTTAAACCTTTTGTATATTGGCCAAATGTTTAACCGTATGGGTGTGGGTTGATGGCTGATCAGGCCAGTTTTAAGGATGCTACGTTCCGCTCTCTACAATGGTGCTCGTGGAATGTTAACGGGTTGAACTCTCCGATTAAGAGGAAAAAGGTTTTAAATTTTTTACATAAACAAAATTTCCACGTTTATAATCACCCCTCTCTGCTTAGTAGGAAATATACGCTATGTGCTGAGGCTTCATACTCAAAAAAAAAAAAGTGGAGTAGCCATACTAATCTACAACGGCCTTAAGTATGAGGTTCTGGATACGCTGGAGGATCCACAGGGTAGATTCCTTCTGGTCAAAATTGTGATTGAGGGGATGAATTTTAGCCTGATTAATATCTACGCCCCTAATGCGCCTGAAGCACAGTTTCAAGTTAAAATACTGGAGGGACTGGCGGGTTGGGATACATCCCGGGTGGTCATGGGTGGCGACTTTAATGAGGTGGCTGATGCTTCCATGGACAGGTCTAGACCGAAAGCTGCTCATCGGCTAGCACAGGGAAACGGCATTCAATCGTTGTCGGATCATCTGGATTTGGTAGACATTTGGAGACTGCACCACCCATTAGAGAGGGACTACTCTCACTACTCCCATGTACATGATTCCCACGCTAGGATTGACTGTTGGCTTTTACATTCATCACTACTCCCTTTAATAATACAGACAGATATACAAAACATCCATATATCAGACCATGCTCCAGTAACATTTAATTCCAGATTAACAACCCCAATACATCAAGAGAGGAGGTGGCATTTCCCTTCATACCTCTATCAATCAGATGATTTTAAAAAATATCTAACAACTGTCGTGGGAGGTTTATAAAAATGACAACCGCAATCATTGTGATGACACGCATCTGTTTTGGATGGCTTCAAAGGCCTGTTAAGGGGTCAGATTATTTCCTATGTTAGTCATAGAAGAAAAGATTTAATGAAAAAAAACAGTAGACATTCAAAAATCACTAACCCAAGCCTACAAAGAATTCAAATCAAATAACACCCCACTAACAAGGAAAAAATTTTTGGAGGCTAGGGAGGAGGCAGACGCTCTGGCGCATGAGAAGGCCATGCTCAATTTGGACTATCAGAAACACAAATATTTTAAATGGGGCAACAAGCCGGGGAGGGTACTAGCATCCCTTACGCGTCCATATAGGAAGGCAACGAAGATACACAAAATACAACACCGCAATGGTCACTTTTTAACAAACAACGAAGAGATAGTAAATGAATTTAGATCATTCTTTGGCGAGTTGTATAAATTAGAACCAAAGGAGGGAGGGGAGAATGAGAAATTTCTCAACAGTTACCTAGCGCCAGCACTCGCGGACGATGAGAGAGAGGCCATCAACTCCTCCATAACCCCCTTGGAAATTCTGCAGGTCATTAATAAACTTAAAATCTCCAAAGCACCGGGCCCGGACGGGTTCAGCAATGAACACTATAAAATTCTGGGGCCCCCCTTGGCATCTCACCTTTGTAAGTTGTACAATGATATAGTTAAAAATGGCCACCTTCCTGATCGGTTCAATGAGGCGGTTGTCATTGTTCTCCCAAAACCGGGCAAAGATCACATGCAAGTGGAGAGCTATAGACCAATATCATTACTTTATTCTGATTTCAAGATTTTTACGAAAATTCTGGCTGACAGACTCCAAAGAATTATCCCAAATTTAATCTCGCCGCAGCAATCTGGATTTATACATGGGAAATCTATTACATATAACATCAGGACAGCTCTGGGAGCCATATCATATAGCAGAGTGCATAAACACACGAAAACTATTGTGGTCAGTCTAGACGCCGATAAGGCGTTCGATAGGGTAGCGTGGGATTATTTGCAAGTTCTGCTATCATTTAGAAATTTTGGCTCTTCGTTCTGTGAGGCCGTAAAAACAATTTATAAATATCCGATATCTAGGATGTCTGTGAATAACACCCTATCTAGACCCTTCAAAATTCAATGGGGAACGCGCCAGGGTTGCCCTTTGTCTCCCCTGTTGTTTAATCTAGCATTAGATCCACTCCTGAGAACACTGCAGAATGAGGCGATTTTTGAGGGGGTAAAAGTAGGAGCTACCTCTATAAAGATCTCAGCTTTTGCTGATGACATTCTTCTATTCATTGCTAACCCAGCCCATGCAATTCCGGCCATCATGAATATTATAGAGAGTTTCGGCAAATGCTCTGGCTTCAAAGTCAACTATAGCAAATCCGAGGCCCTGGCAGTTTTCAGGACTGGGAGGCTGCGTGATCCATTGTTCCCATTTCACTGGAGCCAGGAATCTATTAAATATTTGGGGAGACGGCTACCAGCAGATCCGTCTAATTTATATAGAGTCAATTATAAACCTCTAGTATCTTCAATAATTAGTCTCCTTGATTCGTGGAAACATTTTACATTGTCATTTTCGGGTAGATGTCTGTCATGATCTCAATGGCAAGAGAACATAGCATCAGCATATATAGGAACTAGCTCTTGGAAGATGGGAACTGAGCTGACCATGAACTAAACCTAACACACAACTAGCAGTGGCCGGGTAGCATGCCTACGTTGATTCTAGATGCCCAGCACCAGCCGGAGGACTAAATAATGCTAGCAGAGGAAAATATTAGTCCTAGCTCACCTCTAGAGAAATACCCCAAAAGGAGACAGAGGCCCCCCACATGTATTGGCGGTGAATTAAGATGAAATAACAAACGTAGTATGAAAATAGGTTTAGCAAATTTGAGGTCCACTTACTACATAGCAGAAGACAGAAAGGACACTTTCATGGTCAGCTGAAAACCCTATCAAAACACCATCCAGGAATTACTTTAAAACTCTGGCATTAACTCATAACACCAGAGTGGCAATTCCTGTTCACAAGAGCTTTCCAGACACAGTAACGAAACTACAGCTGTGAACTGGAACAAAAATGCAAAAACAAACATGGACAAGAGTCCAACTTATCTAGTAGTTGTCTAGGAGCAGGAACAAGCACAGAGAGGCTTCTGATAACATTGTTGACCGGCAAGCAACTAACAGAGCAGCAAGGTTATATAGCGACTCCCACATCTTGATGGGAACAGGTGAACAGAGAAGATGAAAACACCAGTTCAATTCCACCAGTAGCCACCGGGGGAGCCCAGAATCCAAATTCACAACAGTACCCCCCCCTCAAGGAGGGGGCACCGAACCCTCACCAGAACCACCAGGGCGATCAGGATGGGCCCTATGAAAGGCACGAACCAGATCAGAGGCATGAACATCAGATGCATTCACCCAAGAATTATCCTCCTGGCCGTATCCCTTCCACTTGACCAGATACTGGAGTCTCCGTCTGGAAACACGAGAGTCTAAGATTTTCTCCACAACGTACTCCAACTCACCCTCAACCAACACCGGAGCAGGAGGCTCAACGGAAGGCACAACCGGTACCTCATACCTGCGCAATAATGACCGATGAAAAACGTTATGAATAGAGAAGGATGCAGGGAGGTCCAAACGGAAGGAAACAGGGTTAAGAATCTCCAATATCTTATACGGGCCGATGAACCGAGGCTTAAACTTAGGAGAAGAGACCCTCATAGGGACAAAACGAGAAGACAACCACACCAAATCCCCAACACAAAGCCGAGGACCAACACGACGGTGGCGGTTGGCAAAAAGCTGAGTCTTCTCCTGGGACAACCTCAAATTGTCCACCACCTGCCCCCAGATCTGATGCAATCTCTCCACCACAGCATCCACTCCAGGACAATCCGAAGATTCCACCTGACCAGAGGAAAATCGAGGATGAAACCCCGAATTACAGAAAAACGGGGACACCAAAGTGGCAGAGCTGGCCCGATTATTGAGAGCGAACTCTGCCAATGGCAAAAAAGCAACCCAATCATCCTGGTCAGCAGACACAAAACACCTCAGATATGTCTCCAGGGTCTGATTAGTCCGCTCGGTCTGGCCATTCGTCTGAGGATGGAAAGCGGACGAAAAAGATAAATCTATGCCCATCCTAGCACAGAATGCCCGCCAAAATCTAGACACGAATTGGGTCCCTCTGTCAGAAATGATATTCTCAGGAATACCATGCAAACGAACAACATTTTGAAAAAACAGAGGAACCAACTCGGAAGAAGAAGGCAACTTGGGCAGAGGAACCAAATGGACCATCTTAGAGAAACGGTCACACACCACCCAGATGACAGACATCTTCTGAGAAACAGGCAGATCTGAAATAAAATCCATCGAGATGTGCGTCCAAGGTCTCTTAGGAATGGGCAAGGGCAACAATAATCCACTAGCCCGAGAGCAACAAGGCTTGGCCCGAGCACAAACGTCACAAGACTGCACAAAGCCTCGCACATCTCGTGACAGGGAAGGCCACCAGAAGGACCTTGCCACCAAATCCCTGGTACCAAAAATGCCAGGATGACCTGCCAACGCAGAAGAATGAACCTCAGAGATGACTCTACTGGTCCAATCATCAGGAACAAACAGTTTATCAGGTGGGCAACGATCCGGTCTATCCGCCTGAAACTCCTGCAAGGCCCGCCGCAGGTCTGGAGAAACGGCTGACAATACCACTCCATCCTTAAGGATACCTGTGGGCTCAGAGTTACCAGGCGAGTCAGGCTCAAAACTCCTAGAAAGGGCATCCGCCTTAACATTCTTAGAACCCGGTAGGTATGACACCACAAAATTAAACCGAGAGAAAAATAATGACCAGCGCGCCTGTCTAGGATTCAGGCGCCTGGCGGTCTCAAGATAAATCAAGTTTTTGTGGTCAGTCAATACCACCACCTGATGTCTGGCCCCCTCAAGCTAATGACGCCACTCCTCAAAAGCCCACTTCATGGCCAAAAGCTCCCGATTCCCAACATCATAATTCCGCTCAGCGGGCGAAAATTTACGGGAAAAGAAGGCACAAGGCCTCATCACGGAGCAGTCAGAACTTTTCTGCGACAACACTGCCCCAGCTCCGATCTCAGAAGCGTCGACCTCAACCTGAAAAGGTAGAGCAACATCAGGCTGACGCAACACAGGGGCAGAGGAAAAACGGCGCTTAAGCTCCCGAAAGGCCTCCGTCAGGGGACCAATCAGCAACATCAGCACCCTTCTTAGTCAAATCGGTCAATGGCTTAGCAATATCCGAAAAACCAGCAATAAATCGACGATAAAAGTTAGCAAAGCCCAAAAATTTCTGAAGACTCTTAAGAGAAGAGGGCTGCGTCCAATCACAAATAGCCTGAACCTTGACAGGATCCACTTCAATGGAAGAGGGAGAAAAAATATATCCCAAAAAGGAAATCCTCTGTACCCCAAAAACACACCTAGAACCCTTCACACACAAAGAATTAGACCGCAAAACCTGGAAAACCCTCCTGACTTGCTGGACATGAGAGTCCCAGTCATCCGAAAAAATCAGAATATCATCCAGATACACAATCATAAATTTATCCAAATAATCGCGAAAAATATCATGCATAAAGGACTGGAAAACTGACGGAGCATTAGAAAGACCAAAAGGCATCACTAAGTACTCAAAGTGGCCCTCGGGCGTATTAAATGCGGTTTTCCACTCATCCCCCTGCCTGATTCGCACCAAATTATACGCCCCACGAAGGTCAATCTTAGAGAACCACTTGGCCCCCTTTATGCGAGCAAACAAATCAGTCAGCAACGGCAATGGGTATTGATATTTTACAGTGATTTTATTCAAAAGCCGATAATCGATACATGGTCTCAAAGAGCCGTCTTTTTTTGACACAAAGAAAAAACCGGCTCCTAAGGGAGATGACGATGGACGAATATGTCCCTTTTCCAAGGACTCCTTTATATATTCTCGCATAGCAGCATGTTCAGGCACAGACAGATTAAATAAACGACCCTTTGGGTATTTACTACCCGGGATTAAATCTATGGCACAATCGCACTCTCGGTGCGGAGGTAATGAACCAAGCTTGGATTCTTCAAAGACGTCACGATAGTCAGACAGGAACTCAGGAATTTCAGAGGGAATAGATGATGAAATGGAAACCACAGGTACATCCCCATGAGCCCCCTTACATCCCCAGCTCAACACAGACATAGCTCTCCAGTCGAGGACTGGGTTGTGAGATTGCAGCCAAGGCAATCCTAGCACCAAATCATCATGTAGATTATACAGCACCAGAAAGCGAATAATCTCCTGGTGATCCGGATTAATACGCATAGTTACTTGTGTCCAGTATTGTGGTTTATTATTAGCCAATGGGGTGGAGTCAATCCCCTTCAGAGGAATAAGAGTCTCCAAAGGCTCTAAATCATACCCACAGCGTTTGGCAAAGGACCAATCCATAAGACTCAAAGCGGCGCCAGAGTCGACATAGGCGTCCGTGGTAATAGATGACAAAGAGCAAATCAAGGTCACAGATAGAATAAACTTAGACGGTAAGGTGCAAATGGAAACAGATTTATCAAGCTTTTTAGTGCGCTTAGAGCATGCTGATATAACATGAGTAGAATCACCACAATAGAAACACAACCCATTTTTCCGTCTAAAATTCTGCCGCTCGCTTCGGGACAGAATTCTATCACACTGCATACTCTCTGGCGACTTCTCAGTGGACACCGCCAGATGGTGCACTGGTTTGCGCTCCCGCAAACGCCTATCGATCTGAATAGCCATTGTCATGGACTCATTCAGACCCGCAGGCACAGGGAACCCCACCATAACATCCTTAATGGCATCAGAGAGACCCTCTCTGAAAGTCGCCGCCAGGGCGCACTCATTCCACTGAGTAAGCACAGACCATTTACGGAATCTTTGACAGTAAATTTCCGCTTCATCTTGCCCCTGAGATAGGGACATCAAAGTTTTTTCTGCCTGAAGCTCCAAATGAGGTTCGTCATAAAGCAACCCCAAGGCCAGAAAAAACGCATCCACATTGAGCAACGCAGGATCCCCTGGTGTCAATGAAAAAGCCCAGTCTTGAGGGTCGCCCCGGAGCAAGGAAATCACAATCCTGACCTGCTGTGCAGGGTCTCCGGCAGAGCGAAATTTCAGGGACAAAAATAATTTGCAATTATTTCGAAAATTCTGAAACCCAGATCTATTCCCCGAGAAAAATTCCGGCCAAGGAATTCTCGGCTCAGATACAGGTGCATGAAAAACAAAGTCTTGCAAATTTTGTACCTTCGTGGCGAGATTATTCAAACCTGCAGTTACACTCTGAAGATCCATTACAAACAGGTGGACACAGAGCCATTCAAGGGTTAAGAGGAGGTAAGAAGCAGCTAGACAGCAATTAAGGGCTAGGCAGCAAAACTCTGAGGGGAAAAAAAAAAAAAAAAAATTCCCTTAAACACTTCTTTTTCTCCTGCTTCAGCCCAAACAATTAACACTTTGTGGGCCGGTCAAACTGTCATGATCTCAATGGCAAGAGAACATAGCATCAGCATATATAGGAACTAGCTCTTGGAAGATGGGAACTGAGCTGACCATGAACTAAACCTAACACACAACTAGCAGTGGCCGGGTAGCATGCCTACGTTGATTCTAGATGCCCAGCACCAGCCGGAGGACTAAATAATGCTAGCAGAGGAAAATATTAGTCCTAGCTCACCTCTAGAGAAATACCCCAAAAGGAGACAGAGGCCCCCCACATGTATTGGCGGTGAATTAAGATGAAATAACAAACGTAGTATGAAAATAGGTTTAGCAAATTTGAGGTCCACTTACTACATAGCAGAAGACAGAAAGGACACTTTCATGGTCAGCTGAAAACCCTATCAAAACACCATCCAGGAATTACTTTAAAACTCTGGCATTAACTCATAACACCAGAGTGGCAATTCCTGTTCACAAGAGCTTTCCAGACACAGTAACGAAACTACAGCTGTGAACTGGAACAAAAATGCAAAAACAAACATGGACAAGAGTCCAACTTATCTAGTAGTTGTCTAGGAGCAGGAACAAGCACAGAGAGGCTTCTGATAACATTGTTGACCGGCAAGCAACTAACAGAGCAGCAAGGTTATATAGCGACTCCCACATCTTGATGGGAACAGGTGAACAGAGAAGATGAAAACACCAGTTCAATTCCACCAGTAGCCACCGGGGGAGCCCAGAATCCAAATTCACAACAGATGTCATTTAATTAAGATGATAGTATTTCCTAAACTGCTGTATGCCTTTCAGACTTTGCCTGTTCTCCTGTCTAGAACAGATCTTGGTCTGCTAAACTCAAATTTCCGAAAATTTATTTGGAGAGTTGGGGGTAGAACGCGCATAGGCCTTGTAAAGCTACAGGCGACGAGGGCAGAAGGCGGAATTAACTTCCCTGACATAGGAAGGTATAACCTGGCAGCTAACTTTAGATATGCCATTGATTGGATAAGGGGTATCTCTCACTTCGCTAATGTTGGCTTGGAACAACAAATATGTCCACATATCTCGTTGTCGGTATTGTTGCATCTGAGTGGGGAGGGGCTCCCGGAGGAGATACAGGAACATCTGACGTTGTGGCAAACGATACTGACTTGGAGACGTTGTAGAAGACTTTGTAAATTACGCCCTGGACTGTCCCCGTTCCAGCCATTTCTTGGTAATCCTGGGTTCTTGAAGGGTACTACACCATCCTTCTATAGACATCTGGCTGTTCAGGGATGTAAGCAGGCAATAGATCTGCTGGACCTTAATTTTTCTGTGTTCTCTTTTGAGACAGCCTCGATGCGTTTCCCATTATTTGGTAACAATCCTTTCCTGTTTCTTCAGGCACGCAGCCTAGTTCATAAGTGCCTGCCGTCTGGAGGGATGTGGGAGGGGAAAATCAATTTGGACGGCTTCATTAGAAATGCAAGATCTCAACCGGCATCTATAAGTAGCATTTACTTGGCAATACGCAGGAGATGGTCATGGGAAGGGAAAACTACAGGATTGGCAAGATGGTCAAAGGACCTCCCGGGCTTGGGGGTGGGGGATCTCCTCGATGCTACCATTGCGCAAAGAAAGTTTTCGTCATATAGTAGCTACACCGACATGGCTCTCTTAATCTTACACAGGGCCTACATTACACCTTATTTGCAGTCTAGGATGTCTCCCTCTACTACATACTTGTGCTCTAAATGCAAAACACGCAACACCGATATATATCATCACCTTTGGAGCTGCTCGAAGATTCAGGAGCTATGGGGCACCATACATGATGAGCTACAGAGGCTGTGTGGGATCAGTTTCACGCTCACACCACAGTGGGCCATTTTTAACATTTTAGAGGGGGCTCATCACAAATTGCCTAAACATATCAAGGCAACTCTCATGATTTGGGCTTCGGCAACTAGGAAAAGCATAATGCAGCAATGGTTAAGCCCAGCTATCCCTCCACTCTCTCTTATTCATTCTAAGATTGGGTTCTTGTTCAGAATGGAGTGGATGGAGGCATTGACCAATAAGGAAAAGATGTCCGGTAAATTCCTGACTATATGGTCACTCTTTCTTCCGACTCTTCCTATAGAGACTAGGGAAAAACTGCGAACTCAATTTGAAAACACCCAATGGTATTTATTACAGCGGATCGGTGGTCAATCACCAATACCATAAAATTAAATCGAACGTTGTGTGCACGCAGAAAGGAAGTTCTGGGGAGGGATGAGGGTGGGGTACAGGTTTTGGGGCTTTGTTATTGCTGTTTATTTGTTTTGTTAACATTCGAAAATTTAATAAACAGACTTATTAAAAAAAAAGAGTCAAATGACGCTCCTTCTCTTCCATTTTTTCCTGTTACCCTTGTAAAAAAAAAAAAAAATTGGCCCTGAAGTAATTGTTTTCTGAAAAAAAGGTAAATGTTCATTTTTTCCCCCCACATTCCAAAAATTTCTGTGAAGTACCTGAAGGGTTAATAAACTTCTTGAATGTGATTTTGAGCACCTTGAGGGGTGCAGTTTTTAGAAAGGGTATTTTCTATCATATTGACCCCTCAGAGTGACTTCAAATGTAATGTGGTCCCTAAAAAAAATGGTGTTGTAAAAATGAGAAATCGCTGGTCAAATTTTAACCCTTATAACTGCCTAACGAAAAAAAAAATTTGGGTTCCAAAATTGTGCTGATGTAAAGTAGATATGTGGGAAATGTTACTTATTATGTATTTTGTGTGACATTTGTGTGATTTAAGGACATGAAAATTCAAAGTTGGAAAATTGCGAAATTTTCAAAATTTTCACCAAATTTCATTTTTTTTCACAAATAAATGCAAGTCATATCAAAGAAATTTTACCACTGTCATGAAGTACAATATGTCGCGAGAAAACAGTGTCAGAATCACCAGGATCTGTTGAAGCTTTCCAGAGTTATAACGTCATAAAGGGACAGTGGTCAGAATTGTAAAAGTTGGCTCGGTAATTAATGTGCAAACCACCCTTGGGGTAAAGGGGTTAAGCAAGAAGCACCACTAACCAAACAATACTATGAACACCAAGAAGATCTCCAAATAAGTCAGAGACAAAGTTATGGAGAAGTACAAGTCAGGGTTGGGTTATGAAAAAATATCCCAATCTTGATGTTGCCCTGGAAAACCATCAAATCCATTATCAACAAATGGAAAGAACATGGTACCACAACAAACCTGACAAGAAAGGGCCGCCCACTAAAACTCTCAGCCCGAGCAAGGAGGGAGAGGCAGCACAGAGACCAAAGGTAACCCTGAAGGAGCTGCAAAGTTCCCAAGCAGAAACTGGAGTATCTGTTCATATGACCACAATAAGCCATACACTTCATAGAGGTGGCCTTTATGGAAGAGTGGGCAGAAAAATAATTGTAAGGCTTGTTTTGAGTTTGCCAAAAGACATGTGGGAGACTCCCTGTCATGGTTCCAGCTAAGGCATTCAGTCTGGTACAGGGGCGTGCTGAAGCTGTCGGTGCTTTGATTGACAGCTCAGTCATCCAGTCTGGTACAGGGGTGTGCTCAGCTGTCAGTGTGTTTATTGACAGCTTGATTATCCAATCTGAGAATGTGCTGATTGACATTTTCACTGTTCAATCTGAGAGTGGGAGGCACTGGCTGTCTCCAATTGTTCATTATCCCAGGTGATTGCCATGCTACTTACCTAAGCTGTTTCTCCCAAACCTCTGCCAGATGTACATTCAGCTAAGTGTGGTTTGTTTCCTCTGTGCCTTGCATTCTGTATGTTGATCTTTTATTGTCTGACCATGGACCTCGTTCTGACCATCCGTCTGCTTAACCCCTTCTGCTCTGATCCACTATCATCCTGGTATTCTGACCTCGGAATTTTACCTGACTACTCTTTTGTATCTTCCTTCTGTTTATGACGTACCCTCCTGGCATCTGACTTTGGACTCCTTGACTATCCTGACTCACGGCTTTGCCATGAGAAGTGACTAGCAGCCAATACGTTTTTTTTTTCACCAGTATTGATCCTATTTGTCACTTTCATACCAGGTGGCGAATTTTACGCAGATGACTCAGGATCTGCCAGACATAAACCACTAGCGAAAAAAACAAAGGAGTAATTGATCATAAGATATATAAAAAATATAAGTTTTATTACAAAAATCATGCAAAATTACAAAACAATAATGAAAAGTTTTGATACGAAGGGATCAATATTTATCTGTCTATGAGGAATCTTATTGGTTGTAAGGAATGCCAGAGACTGGAGTCATCGCAATTTCAGTTGAAGAGTCAGATAAATAATTTGAGGAAGATCCCCTATAGCCCTCCACTGCTGGCAGTGGCTGTGACGTCAGTACCCTCTGATGTGCAGATGGTCTCTCACGAAGCTGTGATATCCATCCCTGATAAATTTTTGGGAGAGAAAGACCAATTTAGGGTATTCAGGGTGAGCTGTAGGTTATTTTTTACCCTGCACCAACAATCCTTAGGGGAAGAGTTTCAGTGGGTGGTCCCTACTGCAAGGGGGTCCTCAGACCTGGTCATTTTCTTTGTCCCCACAAGCCCCAGAACGGTTTTCTGTTGATGCCTCTAGTGACGAGTTAGGACTGATATATGATAAACCTGACAGAATCCAAGTCGCTGAGGCTAAGATCATGAACCTGGCAAAGGGGGTCACACAGCTGAGGACTACTGTACTGAGTTCCAGCAGTGGTCCACTAAAATTCTATGGAACAATGCTGCTCTCAGGTACCAGCTACAAAAAGGTCTTTCCGAAACCCTCAAGGATGCTCTGGTCCTTCATGATGCCCCTTTTTCTCTGATGGAGGCCATGACTCAGGTCATATGAATGGACTGCAGAATCCATGAGAGACATGGTGAACAGCAGGCTGCTTGTTATACTTCCTCGGAGCAGGTCCATTTACTCGAGGTGGAGCCATTGGAGGTAACAGTTGCCAGTCTTCGTGTTGCAGAGAGAAGGCATAGACAAGATCTCAGACTCTGTCTACTCTGGACTAGAGTCGAGCGACTTTTACTTTTTTAGGATCGAGTCGTGTTTGTCAAAAGTCGGGTCAGGTGAAATCGGCCGATTATTGCGAAAAGTCGGGGGCCGACTGAAACATGAAATCCAATGCAAGTCAATGGGGAATCAAAGTCGGCAGAGAGTGGAGGACAGGAAAACACCTACAGTGCCCATTTTAATGCCAAAAACATCAATTCTTATTACTGAAGCTTGTCAATCTTAATTTACTTTATAATAATAGTTAGGCATTGAAAACTGGGGGTCATTTGGCTAAAGTTGTGGAGGGGTAGGGCTGGCTCAAGTTTTTCGTGGGCCCAGGAAACGCGGAATACGTCACGGCGGTGGAGCAGGGAGAGGTAAGTATTTCAACTTTGGAAGTGCTGTGATCCTGAGCAAGCAGTGGGGGCCCACTCGTTGGCATTGGCACTGGCACTGGTACAGGGCCCCTCATAGTACGGCGGTGTGTTTGTCGGCGGTTGGTGCCTCCCACCGGCAGAGACACTTTTGTGTACTATGAGGGGTCCTGTGCCAGTGACATTACCAACGAGTATGCCCCCCCACCTGATGAAGGAACCTGCACTTTCATCTGCACCTTCCTCTTTGTCCCCGTGTAAGGTGGTATAGTATGCGGAAAGGGGAACCTTACTTTCAGCAGGGTCAGATTCTGGCTGTGTAGAGTGCAAGGGGAATGTAGTGGTCTGGGTCAATGTACCAGCAGACTCATCTAGCAGTGGCTGGGCAATGGGCAGGATGAGGAGGAAACACAGATATAGGCCCAAATAATAAAGTGGGCTAAATGCAGTTCAAAATTGGTAACAGGACTAACCAGGCAGCATTGCTTTGTTCAGCGGTGGACAATTGTAAGGAGTGGCTGACACAGTGAGTAGGCCCAAATAAGTAAGTAGGCTAAAAGCAGTTCAAAATTGGTAACAGGACTAAACTGGTGGCATTGCTTTGTTCAGCGGAGGACAACTGTAATGAGAGGCTGACACAGTGAGTAGGCCCAAATAAGTAAGTAGGCTAAAAGCAGTTCAAAATTGGTAACAGGACTAACCAGGTGGCATTGCTTTGTTCAGCGGAGGACAACTGTAATGGGAGGCTGACACAGTGAGTAGGCCCAAATAAGTAAGTAGGCTAAATGCAGTTCAAAATTGGTAACAGGACTAAACTGGCGGCATTGCTTTGTTCAGCGTTCAGCGGAGGACAATTGTAAGGAGTGGCTGACACAGTGAGTAGGCCCAAATAAGTAAGTAGGCTAAATGCAGTTCAAAATTGGTAACGGGACTAACCAGGCGGCATTGCTTTGTTCAGCGGAGGACAATTGTAAGGAGTGGCTGACACAGTGAGTAGTGTTGTGAATTCCGCTCTTGGGCTCCCTCCGGTGGTTATAAGTAGCATTTTTGTGAGTTCTGCTCTTGGGCTCCCTCCTGTGGTTTATAGTGGTATGGCTGCTTCTTGGATTTAGCATCAGCAGCTGTTTTCACTGATCGTCTTTCTGGCTCTGCTATATTAGTCTGGCCTTTTCCCTAATTCAATGCCAGTTGTCAATTGTTGAGCTTGGAGTCATGGCTCTCTGAGGATTTCCCTGTCACTCTGACCATTTCAGCAAAGCTACAAGTCCTTGCTTGTCTTTTTGCAGTTCACTTGTTGTGGACTTTGTTGTTTAGCACTTTCTTTGTTTTGCTCATTTGTCCAGCTTATCAGTATGTATCTAGTCAGCTAAGCTGGAAGCTCTGAGCAGCAGAGTTTGCCCTCCACACCTTTAGTCAGGTGTGGAGATTTTTGCATTTCTCTGCGGTGGACTTTTTCTAGTTTTTATTACTGACCGCACAGTGTTCTGTCCTGTACTAATTCTTTCTAGCTAGTAGTGGCCTCCTTTGCTAAATCTTGTTTCATTCTACGTATGTCATTTCCTTCTCCTCTCACAGTCATTATTTGTGGGGGCTGTCCTATCCTTTGGGGATTTTCTCTGAGGCAAGATAGCCTTCCTGCTTCTACCTTTAGGGGTAGCTAGATCTCTGGCTGTGACGAGGTGTCCAGGGAGTGACAGGAACATCCCACGGCTACTGCTAGTGTCTGTGTTAAGATCAGGAACTGCGGTCGGTATAGTTACCACCTGCTCAGAGCTAGTCGCATGTCGCTCCTTAATCACCAGACCATAACAGTACAACTGGCCGCAAATGAGCTGAATGCATCTCAAAAGAAGGAAAAGAAAAAGAGTTCTGAGCCATTTTTTTTTTCTTTAGTCTGTTTTGTCTTTTTCCTTCCTCTTAATCTCTGGGTGATTCAGGATTTGGATGCGGGCATGGATGTTCAGGGGTTCTTTTCTTGTGTGGATCAGCTTGCTGCAAGCGTACAGAGTATTCAAGATTATGTTGTTCAGACTCCGGCCTTAGAGCCTAGAATTCCTACTCCAGATTTGTTTTACGGGGATAGATCTACGTTTTTGAACTTTAAAAATAACTGCCAATTGTTTTTTGCTCTGAAACCCCGTTCCTCTGGTGACCCCATTCAGCAAGTAAAAATAGTTATTTCTCTGCTGTGTGGTGACCCTCAGGACTGGGCATTCTCCCTTGAGTCAGGGGATCCGGCATTGCTTAATGTAGATGCATTTTTTCAATCGCTTGGATTATTGTATGACGAACCTAACTCTGTAGAGCATGCTGAGAAAACACTGTTGGCCCTGTGTCAGGGTCAGGAAGCGGCAGAATTATACTGCCAGAAATTTAGAAAATGGTCTGTGCTCACTAAATGGAATGAGGACGCTCTGGCAGCAATTTTCAGAAAGGGTCTTTCTGAAGCCCTTAAAGATGTTATGGTGGGGTTCCCCACGCCTGTTGGTTTGAGCGAATCTATGTCTCTGGCCATTCAGATTGATCGGCGCCTGCGCGAACGCAAAGTGGTGCACCATATGGCAGCGTCCTCGGAGCAGAGTCCTGAGCCCATGCAATGTGATAGGATTTTGACTAGAGCGGAACAGAGGGGATACAGACGTCAGAATGGGCTGTGTTTTTACTGTGGGGATTCTGCTCATGCTATTTCTGATTGCCCTAAGCGTATTAAGAGGGTCGCTAGATCTGTTACCATTAGTACTGTGCAGCCTAAGTTTCTCCTGTCTGTGACCCTGATTTGCTCATTGTCATCTTTTTCTGTCATGGCATTTGTGGATTCGGGCGCTGCTCTGAACTTAATGGACTTAGAATTCGCTAGGCGCTGTGGTTTTTCTTTGCAGCCTTTGCAGAGTCCCATACCCTTAAGGGGTATTGATGCTACACCGTTGGCCAAGAATAAACCTCAGTATTGGACTCAGCTGACTATGTGCATGGCTCCAGCACATCAGGAAGATTGCCGTTTTCTGGTGTTGCATAATTTACATGATGTTGTTGTACTGGGTTTTCCATGGTTACAAGTACACAAGTCCAGAGCTGGATTGGAAATCAAAGTCTGTGACTAGTTGGGGTTGTCAAGGGGTACATAGTGACGTTCCTTTAATGTCAATTTCCTCTTCCCCCTCTTCTGATGTTCCTGAATTTTTGTCAGATTTCCAGGATGTATTTGATGAGCCCAAGTCCAGTTCCCTTCCTCCACATAGGGACTGTGATTGTGCTATTGACTTGATTCCCGGTTGTAAGTTCCCTAAGGGCCGACTTTTCAACCTGTCTGTGCCTGAACATACCGCCATGCGGAGCTATGTAAAGGAGTCTTTAGAGAAGGGGCATATTCGGCCGTCTTCGTCACCATTGGGAGCGGGATTCTTTTTTGTTGCCAAGAAGGATGGCTCCTTGAGACCCTGTATTGATTATCGCCTTCTTAATAAGATCACGGTCAAATTCCAATACCCTTTACCTTTGCTCTCTGATTTGTTTGCTCGGATTAAGGGGGCTAGTTGGTTTACCAAGATTGACCTTCGAGGGGCATATAATCTTGTTCGTATTAAACAGGGTGATGAATGGAAAACTGCATTTAAGGCCATTTTGAATACCTGGTGATGCCTTTCGGGCTTTCTAATGCTCCTTCTGTATTTCAGTCCTTTATGCATGATATTTTCCGCAATTATCTTGACAAATTCTTGATTGTGTATTTGGATGATATTTAGATTTTTTCCAATGATTGGGAGTCTCATGTGAAGCAGGTCAGGATGGTATTCCAGATCCTTCGTGATAATGCTCTATTTGTGAAGGGGTCTAAGTGCCTATTTGGAGTTCAGAAGGTCTCTTTTTTGGGGTTTATTTTTTCTCCTTCGTCTATAGAAATGGATCCTGTTAAGGTCCAAGCCATTCATGACTGGATTCAACCCACATCTGTGAAGAGCCTTCAGAAATTTTTGGGCTTTGCTAATTTTTATCGCCGTTTCATTGCCAACTTCTCTAGTGTGGTTAAACCCCTGACCGATTTGACGAAGAAAGGCGCTGATGTGACGAATTGGTCCTCTGAGGCTGTTGAGGCCTTTCAGGAGCTTAAACGCCGATTTACTTCTGCCCCTGTCTTGCGTCAGCCGGATGTTTCTCTTCCTTTTCAGGTTGAGGTTGACGCTTCTGAGATTGGGGCAGGGGCCGTTTTGTCACAGAGGAATTCTGATGGTTCCTTGATGAAGCCATGTGCCTTCTTTTCCCGAAAGTTTTCGCCTGCGGAACGCAATTATGATGTCGGCAATCGGGAGTTGTTGGCTATGAAGTGGGCATTTGAGGAGTGGCGACATTGGCTTGAGGGAGCCAAGCACCGCATTGTGGTCTTGACCGATCATAAGAATCTGATTTACCTCGAGTCGGCCAAGCGGCTGAACCCTAGACAGGCTCGGTGGTCCCTGTTTTTCTCCCGTTTTGATTTTGTAGTCTCATATCTTCCAGGATCTAAGAATGTTAAAGCGGATGCCCTCTCTAGGAGTTTTTTGCCTGATTCTCCTGGAGTCCTTGAGGCGGTTGTCATTCTTAGGGAAGGGGTGATTCTGTCTGCCATCTCCCCTGATTTGCGGCGGGCGCTTCAGGAATTTCAGGCTGATAAACCTGACCGCTGTCCTGTGGGGAAGCTGTTTGTTCCTGATAGATGGACAAGTAAGGTAATTTCTGAGGTCCATTGTTCTGTGTTGGCCGGTCATCCTGGGATTTTTGGTACCAGAGATTTGGTTGCTAGGTCCTTTTGGTGGCCTTCCTTGTCGCGGGATGTGCGTTCTTTTGTGCAGTCCTGTGGGACTTGTGCTCGGGCTAAGCCTTGCTGTTCCCGCGCTAGTGGGTTGCTTTTGCCTTTGCCTGTCCCTGAGAGGCCCTGGACGCATATTTCCATGGATTTTATTTCGGATCTTCCTGTGTCTCAGAGGATGTCTGATATCTGGGTGGTTTGTGACCGGTTTTCTAAAATGGTCCATTTGGTACCTTTGCCTAAATTGCCTTCCTCCTCTGATTTGGTTCCATTATTTTTTCAGCATGTGGTTCGTTTGCATGGCATTCCAGAGAATATTGTGTCTGACAGAGGTTCCCAGTTTGTTTCCAGGTTTTGGCGGGCCTTTTGTGCTAAGATGGGCATTAATTTGTCTTTTTCTTCGGCGTTCCATCCTCAGACAAATGGCCAAACTGAACGAACTAACCAAACCTTGGAAACCTATTTGAGATGCTTTGTGTCTGCTGATCAGGATGATTGGGTGGCTTTCTTGCCGTTGGCCGAGTTTGCCCTTAATAATCGGGCCAGTTCGGCTACTTTGGTTTCGCCTTTCTTTTGTAATTTTGTTTTCCATCCTCGTTTTTCTTCAGGGCAGGTTGAGCCTTCTGATTGTCCTGGTGTGGATTCTGTGATGGACAGGTTGCAGCAGATTTGGACTCATGTGGTAGACAATTTGACGTTGTCTCAGGAAAAGGCTCAGCATTTTGCTAACCGCCGTCGGTGTGTTGGTCCTCGGCTTCGTGTGGGGGATTTGGTCTGGTTATCCTCTCGTCATGTTCCTATGAAGGTTTCTTCCCCTAAGTTCAAGCCTCGGTTTATTGGTCCTTATAAGATTTCTGAGATTATCAATCCAGTGTCTTTTCGTTTGGCCCTTCCAGCCTCTTTTGCCATCCACAATGTTTTCCATAGATCTTTGTTGCGGAGATATGTGGTACCCGTTGTTCCATCTGTTGATCCTCCTGCCCCGGTGTTGGTTGAGGGGGAGTTGGAACATGTGGTTGAGAAAATTTTGGATTCTCGTTTTTCGAGGCGGAGGCTTCAGTATCTTGTCAAGTGGAAGGGTTATGGCCAGGAGGATAATTCTTGGGTGGTTGACTCCGATGTCCATGCCACCGATTTGGTTCGTACTTTTCATTTGGCTCATCCTGATCGGCCTGGGGGCTCTGGTGAGGGTTCGGTGACCCCTCCTCAAGGGGGGTACTGTTGTGAATTCCACTCTTGGGCTCCCTCCGGTGGTTATAAGTAGCATTTTTGTGAGTTCTGCTCTTGGGCTCCCTCCTGTGGTTTTGAGTGGTATGGCTGCTTCTTGGATTTAGCATCAGCAGCTGTTTTCACTGATCGTCTTTCTGGCTCTGCTATATTAGTCTGGCCTTTTCCCTAATTCAATGCCAGTTGTCAATTGTTGAGCTTGGAGTCATGGCTCTCTGAGGATTTCCCTGTCACTCTGACCATTTCAGCAAAGCTAAGTCCTTGCTTGTCTTTTTGCAGTTCACTTGCTGTGGACTTTGTTGTTTAGCACTTTCTTTGTTTTGCTCATTTGTCCAGCTTATCAGTATGTATCTAGTCAGCTACGCTGGAAGCTCTGGGCAGCAGAGTTTGCCCTCCACACCTTTAGTCAGGTGTGGAGATTTTTGCATTTCTCTGCGGTGGACTTTTTCTAGTTTTTATTACTGACCGCACAGTGTTCTGTCCTGTACTAATTCTTTCTAGCTAGTAGTAGCCTCCTTTGCTAAATCTTGTTTCATTCTACATATGTCATTTCCTTCTCCTCTCACAGTCATTATTTGTGGGGGGCTGTCCTATCCTTTGGGGATTTTCTCTGAGGCAAGATAGCCTTCCTGCTTCTACCTTTAGGGGTAGCTAGATCTCTGGCTGTGACGAGGTGTCCAGGGAGTGACAGGAACATCCCACGGCTACTGCTAGTGTCTGTGTTAAGATCCGGAACTGCGGTCGGTATAGTTACCACCTGCTCAGAGCTAGTCGCATGTCGCTCCTTAATCACCAGACCATAACAGAGTAGGTCCTAATAATAAAGTAGGCTAAATGTCTGCCAAAATTTTTTTCATAAATAACCAGGTGGCATAGCTAGGTACAGGGGTGGGCTCCTCTGCTGTGTAGCAGACAGTGATAGTAGTAGGCGCAAAGTATTAACTGGTCTAAATGGAGGCCAGGGCCCCTGTATATTTTAACTATCATCTATCATTTCAACAAATTTGTATTGGCAGTGCCATTGAAGGATTTAACAGCACAGACTACACAGTGGTGGAGCAGGGAGAGGTAAGTATTGCAAGTGGTAGAGCACTGTTCGAGCTGGGGGGGAACACTCTCTCATGGGCGGCAGTACTGGCACAGGGCCCCTCATATTACGACGGTGTGTCTGACGTTGGTTGTGCACCACCACCGTCAGAGACACTTCATTGTACTATGAAGGACCCTGTGCCAGTGCCGTCGCCCAAGAGTGGGCCCACCCACCTGTCCAGGCAAACGGCACTCGGCCCTGGGGGGGAGTCAGCCCATTTAGGGAGGTATAAAAATGGCCTATGGTGGACATTCAGCAGCTGCAAAAGGAGGAATTGGAGAAGTCAGTAAGAGGAGGCCAAAAGCAAGACATTTTTCAGGCAAGCTACGTGTCAGCAGGGAAAGGTGGGGCCGAATCATTTGAAATCCATGAATGGGTCATTTTAATGAAGGTTAGATCATCAACATTTCGGGTAGCCAGACGTGTCCTTTTTTCGGTCAGTATTGAACCAGCAGCACTGAATACTCTTTCTGATAGCACACTAGCAGCAGGGCAAGCAAGCTCCTGTAATGCATATTCTGCCAATTCAGGCCAGGCGTCTATTTTAGATGCCCAGTAATCAAAGGGGAATGACCTGTGAGGGAGAACATCGATAAGGGCGGAAAAGTAGTTTGTAACCATATTGGAAAAATCACTCCACAACCTGGTCATAAAACCCCTCTGTCCAACGCCACTTCGGATTTGTGCACCTCTAACACCTCTGCCATGTTGCCCACTACGGCTCGTGTGAGAACCATCACTGCCGCTGTGTGCTGGGAATGCCTGAACCAAACCAAACGGTCTACAAGAGTTGCTTGTTTGGCAGCCAATATTTGCTCAAGGTTCTCATGTGGCATGATATTTTGTAATTTTCCTTTATATCGTGGATCCAGGAGGCAGGCCAACCGGTAATCGTCATCAGTCATCATTTTGATAATGCGGGGGTCCCTTTTTAGGATACGCAAGGCATACTCAGCCATGTGGGCCAATGTTCCAGGTGTCAATTCACTGCTTGTGCTGGGTTGAGGAGCACTTTCTTGCAAATCAACATCACTTGTGTCCCGCAAAAACCCTGTACCTGACCTTGCAACGCCACTAGTTTCTATTGCCCCCTGAGAAGCATCCTCCTCCCATAAATATTCATCCCCATCATCCTCCTCCTCCTCCTCTTCGTCCGCCACCTCGTCCAGGAGAGTTCCCTGAGCAGACAATGGCTGACTGTCATCAAGGCTTCCCTCCTCCTTGGCTGCAGACACCTGCTCATTAATGTGCGTCAAACTTTGCATCAGCAGACGCATTAGTGGGATGCTCATGCTTATGATGGCGTCGTCTGCACTTACCAGCTGTGTGCATTCCTCAAAACACTGAAGGACTTGACAGAGGTCTTGTAGCTTCGACCACTGCACACCAGGCAACTCCATGTCTGCCATCCAAGTGCCTGCCCGTGTATGTGTATCCTCCCACAAATAAATTACAGCACGCCTCTGTTCGCACAGCCTCTGAAGCATGTGCAGTGTGGAGTTCCACCTTGTTGCAACGTCGATTATTAGGCGGTGCTGGGGAAGATTCAGCGATCGCTGATGGTTCAGCATACGGCTGGAGTGTACGGGCGACCGGCGGATGTGCGAACAAAGTCTTCGCACCTTCAGGAGCAGGGCTGGTAACCCCGGATAATTTTTCAGGAAGCACTGCACCACCAGGTTCAAGGTGTGAGCCAGGCAAGGTATGTGTTTCAGTTCTGAAAGGGCTATGGCAGCCATAAAATTCCTTCCGTTATCACTGACTACCTTGCCTGCCTCAAGATGTACACTGCCCAGCCATGACTGAGTTTCTTGCTGCAAGTACTCGGCCAGTACTTCCGCGGTGTGTCTGTTGTCGCCCAAACACTTCATTTGTAACACAGCCTGCTGACGCTTACCACTAGCTGTTCGATAATGGGAAACCTTGTGTGCAACACTGGCAGCTGCGGATGGAGTGGTCATGCGACTGCGCTTTGTGGACGAGCTTTCGCTTCTGGAGGAGGAGGAGGAGAAGGAGGGGTGGCGAACGCCTACAGCCAACTGTTTCCTAGACCGTGGGCTAGGCAGAACTGTCCCACTATGGCTGTCCCCTGTGGACCCTGCATCCACCACATTAACCCAGTGCGCCGTGATGGATACGTAATGTCCCTGGCCATTCCTACTGGTCCATGCATCTGTTGTGAGGTGCACCTTTCCACTGACTGATTCCCTCAGTGCATGGACAATGCGGTCTTTGACATGCTGGTGGAGGGCTGGGATGGCTTTTCTCGCAAAGAAGTGCCGACTGGGTAGGTCATAGCGTGGTACTGCGTAGGCCATCAGGTCTTTCAAAGCTTTGCTTTCAACCAACCAGTAGGGCATCTTCTCTGAGATTAGTCTAGCTATGTGGGCGTTCAAACCCTGTGTACGCGGATGATAGGATGAGTACTTTCTTTTCCTAGCGAGAGTCTCTTGTAGGGTGAGCTGGACTGGAGAGCTGCATATGGTGGAACTAGCGGTGGTGGTGGTGGTGGACATGGCAGATTGAGAGAGGGTTGGTGATGGTATTCTTGATGTTGGCCTACATACAGTGTTTCCTACCAATAACCTTGTGATTCTCTGACTGCTTTGGCCTTGCGACGATACCTCCACATTTGCTGCTGGTGGTGTCCTAACCAGGGCCCCTGTATATTTTAACTATCATCTATCATTTCAACAAATTTGTATTGGCAGTGCCATTGAAGGATTTAACAGCACAGACTACACAGTGGTGGAGCAGGGAGAGGTAAGTATTGCAAGTGGTAGAGCACTGTTCGAGCTGGGGGGGAACACTCTCTCATGGGCGGCAGTACTGGCACAGGGCCCCTCATATTACGACGGTGTGTCTGACGTTGGTTGTGCACCACCACCGTCAGAGACACTTCATTGTACTATGAAGGACCCTGTGCCAGTGCCGTCGCCCAAGAGTGGGCCCACCCACCTGTCCAGGCAAACGGCACTCGGCCCTGGGGGGGAGTCAGCCCATTTAGGGAGGTATAAAAATGGCCTATGGTGGACATTCAGCAGCTGCAAAAGGAGGAATTGGAGAAGTCAGTAAGAGGAGGCCAAAAGCAAGACATTTTTCAGGCAAGCTACGTGTCAGCAGGGAAAGGTGGGGCCGAATCATTTGAAATCCATGAATGGGTCATTTTAATGAAGGTTAGATCATCAACATTTCGGGTAGCCAGACGTGTCCTTTTTTCGGTCAGTATTGAACCAGCAGCACTGAATACTCTTTCTGATAGCACACTAGCAGCAGGGCAAGCAAGCTCCTGTAATGCATATTCTGCCAATTCAGGCCAGGCGTCTATTTTAGATGCCCAGTAATCAAAGGGGAATGACCTGTGAGGGAGAACATCGATAAGGGCGGAAAAGTAGTTCATAACCATATTGGAAAAATCACTCCACAACCTGGTCATAAAACCCCTCTGTCCAACGCCACTTCGGATTTGTGCACCTCTAACACCTCTGCCATGTTGCCCACTACGGCTCGTGTGAGAACCATCACTGCCGCTGTGTGCTGGGAATGCCTGAACCAAACCAAACGGTCTACAAGAGTTGCTTGTTTGGCAGCCAATATTTGCTCAAGGTTCTCATGTGGCATGATATTTTGTAATTTTCCTTTATATCGTGGATCCAGGAGGCAGGCCAACCGGTAATCGTCATCAGTCATCATTTTGATAATGCGGGGGTCCCTTTTTAGGATACGCAAGGCATACTCAGCCATGTGGGCCAATGTTCCAGGTGTCAATTCACTGCTTGTGCTGGGTTGAGGAGCACTTTCTTGCAAATCAACATCACTTGTGTCCCGCAAAAACCCTGTACCTGACCTTGCAACGCCACTAGTTTCTATTGCCCCCTGAGAAGCATCCTCCTCCCATAAATATTCATCCCCATCATCCTCCTCCTCCTCCTCTTCGTCCGCCACCTCGTCCAGGAGAGTTCCCTGAGCAGACAATGGCTGACTGTCATCAAGGCTTCCCTCCTCCTTGGCTGCAGACACCTGCTCATTAATGTGCGTCAAACTTTGCATCAGCAGACGCATTAGTGGGATGCTCATGCTTATGATGGCGTCGTCTGCACTTACCAGCTGTGTGCATTCCTCAAAACACTGAAGGACTTGACAGAGGTCTTGTAGCTTCGACCACTGCACACCAGGCAACTCCATGTCTGCCATCCAAGTGCCTGCCCGTGTATGTGTATCCTCCCACAAATAAATTACAGCACGCCTCTGTTCGCACAGCCTCTGAAGCATGTGCAGTGTGGAGTTCCACCTTGTTGCAACGTCGATTATTAGGCGGTGCTGGGGAAGATTCAGCGATCGCTGATGGTTCAGCATACGGCTGGAGTGTACGGGCGACCGGCGGATGTGCGAACAAAGTCTTCGCACCTTCAGGAGCAGGGCTGGTAACCCCGGATAATTTTTCAGGAAGCACTGCACCACCAGGTTCAAGGTGTGAGCCAGGCAAGGTATGTGTTTCAGTTCTGAAAGGGCTATGGCAGCCATAAAATTCCTTCCGTTATCACTGACTACCTTGCCTGCCTCAAGATGTACACTGCCCAGCCATGACTGAGTTTCTTGCTGCAAGTACTCGGCCAGTACTTCCGCGGTGTGTCTGTTGTCGCCCAAACACTTCATTTGTAACACAGCCTGCTGACGCTTACCACTAGCTGTTCGATAATGGGAAACCTTGTGTGCAACACTGGCAGCTGCGGATGGAGTGGTCATGCGACTGCGCTTTGTGGACGAGCTTTCGCTTCTGGAGGAGGAGGAGGAGAAGGAGGGGTGGCGAACGCCTACAGCCAACTGTTTCCTAGACCGTGGGCTAGGCAGAACTGTCCCACTATGGCTGTCCCCTGTGGACCCTGCATCCACCACATTAACCCAGTGCGCCGTGATGGATACGTAATGTCCCTGGCCATTCCTACTGGTCCATGCATCTGTTGTGAGGTGCACCTTTCCACTGACTGATTGCCTCAGTGCATGGACAATGCGGTCTTTGACATGCTGGTGGAGGGCTGGGATGGCTTTTCTCGCAAAGAAGTGCCGACTGGGTAGGTCATAGCGTGGTACTGCGTAGGCCATCAGGTCTTTCAAAGCTTTGCTTTCAACCAACCAGTAGGGCATCTTCTCTGAGATTAGTCTAGCTATGTGGGCGTTCAAACCCTGTGTACGCGGATGATAGGATGAGTACTTTCTTTTCCTAGCGAGAGTCTCTTGTAGGGTGAGCTGGACTGGAGAGCTGCATATGGTGGAACTAGCGGTGGTGGTGGTGGTGGACATGGCAGATTGAGAGAGGGTTGGTGATGGTATTCTTGATGTTGGCCTACATACAGTGTTTCCTACCAATAACCTTGTGATTCTCTGACTGCTTTGGCCTTGCGACGATACCTCCACATTTGCTGCTGGTGGTGTCCTAACCAGGGCCCCTGTATATTTTAACTATCATCTATCATTTCAACAAATTTGTATTGGCAGTGCCATTGAAGGATTTAACAGCACAGACTACACAGTGGTGGAGCAGGGAGAGGTAAGTATTGCAAGTGGTAGAGCACTGTTCGAGCTGGGGGGGAACACTCTCTCATGGGCGGCAGTACTGGCACAGGGCCCCTCA
Organism: Ranitomeya variabilis; assembly: GCF_051348905.1. Lineage (NCBI taxonomy): Eukaryota > Metazoa > Chordata > Amphibia > Anura > Dendrobatidae > Ranitomeya > Ranitomeya variabilis. Next base: position 273,435,555 of record NC_135236.1, on the reverse strand, counting down.
TATTACGACGGTGTGTCTGACGTTGGTTGTGCACCACCACCGTCAGAGACACTTCATTGTACTATGAAGGACCCTGTGCCAGTGCCGTCGCCCAAGAGTGGGCCCACCCACCTGTCCAGGCAAACGGCACTCGGCCCTGGGGGGGAGTCAGCCCATTTAGGGAGGTATAAAAATGGCCTATGGTGGACATTCAGCAGCTGCAAAAGGAGGAATTGGAGAAGTCAGTAAGAGGAGGCCAAAAGCAAGACATTTTTCAGGCAAGCTACGTGTCAGCAGGGAAAGGTGGGGCCGAATCATTTGAAATCCATGAATGGGTCATTTTAATGAAGGTTAGATCATCAACATTTCGGGTAGCCAGACGTGTCCTTTTTTCGGTCAGTATTGAACCAGCAGCACTGAATACTCTTTCTGATAGCACACTAGCAGCAGGGCAAGCAAGCTCCTGTAATGCATATTCTGCCAATTCAGGCCAGGCGTCTATTTTAGATGCCCAGTAATCAAAGGGGAATGACCTGTGAGGGAGAACATCGATAAGGGCGGAAAAGTAGTTCATAACCATATTGGAAAAATCACTCCACAACCTGGTCATAAAACCCCTCTGTCCAACGCCACTTCGGATTTGTGCACCTCTAACACCTCTGCCATGTTGCCCACTACGGCTCGTGTGAGAACCATCACTGCCGCTGTGTGCTGGGAATGCCTGAACCAAACCAAACGGTCTACAAGAGTTGCTTGTTTGGCAGCCAATATTTGCTCAAGGTTCTCATGTGGCATGATATTTTGTAATTTTCCTTTATATCGTGGATCCAGGAGGCAGGCCAACCGGTAATCGTCATCAGTCATCATTTTGATAATGCGGGGGTCCCTTTTTAGGATACGCAAGGCATACTCAGCCATGTGGGCCAATGTTCCAGGTGTCAATTCACTGCTTGTGCTGGGTTGAGGAGCACTTTCTTGCAAATCAACATCACTTGTGTCCCGCAAAAACCCTGTACCTGACCTTGCAACGCCACTAGTTTCTATTGCCCCCTGAGAAGCATCCTCCTCCCATAAATATTCATCCCCATCATCCTCCTCCTCCTCCTCTTCGTCCGCCACCTCGTCCAGGAGAGTTCCCTGAGCAGACAATGGCTGACTGTCATCAAGGCTTCCCTCCTCCTTGGCTGCAGACACCTGCTCATTAATGTGCGTCAAACTTTGCATCAGCAGACGCATTAGTGGGATGCTCATGCTTATGATGGCGTCGTCTGCACTTACCAGCTGTGTGCATTCCTCAAAACACTGAAGGACTTGACAGAGGTCTTGTAGCTTCGACCACTGCACACCAGGCAACTCCATGTCTGCCATCCAAGTGCCTGCCCGTGTATGTGTATCCTCCCACAAATAAATTACAGCACGCCTCTGTTCGCACAGCCTCTGAAGCATGTGCAGTGTGGAGTTCCACCTTGTTGCAACGTCGATTATTAGGCGGTGCTGGGGAAGATTCAGCGATCGCTGATGGTTCAGCATACGGCTGGAGTGTACGGGCGACCGGCGGATGTGCGAACAAAGTCTTCGCACCTTCAGGAGCAGGGCTGGTAACCCCGGATAATTTTTCAGGAAGCACTGCACCACCAGGTTCAAGGTGTGAGCCAGGCAAGGTATGTGTTTCAGTTCTGAAAGGGCTATGGCAGCCATAAAATTCCTTCCGTTATCACTGACTACCTTGCCTGCCTCAAGATGTACACTGCCCAGCCATGACTGAGTTTCTTGCTGCAAGTACTCGGCCAGTACTTCCGCGGTGTGTCTGTTGTCGCCCAAACACTTCATTTGTAACACAGCCTGCTGACGCTTACCACTAGCTGTTCGATAATGGGAAACCTTGTGTGCAACACTGGCAGCTGCGGATGGAGTGGTCATGCGACTGCGCTCTGTGGACGAGCTTTCGCTTCTGGAGGAGGAGGAGGAGAAGGAGGGGGGGCGAACGCCTACAGCCAACTGTTTCCTAGACCGTGGGCTAGGCAGAACTGTCCCACTATGGCTGTCCCCTGTGGACCCTGCATCCACCACATTAACCCAGTGCGCCGTGATGGATACGTAATGTCCCTGGCCATTCCTACTGGTCCATGCATCTGTTGTGAGGTGCACCTTTCCACTGACTGATTGCCTCAGTGCATGGACAATGCGGTCTTTGACATGCTGGTGGAGGGCTGGGATGGCTTTTCTCGCAAAGAAGTGCCGACTGGGTAGGTCATAGCGTGGTACTGCGTAGGCCATCAGGTCTTTGAAAGCTTTGCTTTCAACCAACCAGTAGGGCATCTTCTCTAATGAGATTAGTCTAGCTATGTGGGCGTTCAAACCCTGTGTACGCGGATGATAGGATGAGTACTTTCTTTTCCTAGCGAGAGTCTCTTGTAGGGTGAGCTGGACTGGAGAGCTGCATATGGTGAAACTAGCGGTGGTGGTGGACATGGCAGATTGAGAGAGGGTTGGTGATGGTATTCTTGATGTTGGCCTACATACAGTGTTTCCTACCAATAACCTTGTGATTCTCTGACTGCTTTGGCCTTGCGACGATACCTCCACATTTGCTGCTGGTGGTGTCCTAACCAGTGGGCTTACAGTGAGGGAAGCAATGTAGCGTTGCTGACTGCCTTCATTCTGAGCTGATGCACCAATGGTACGTGATGCTTGGTAGTTAGTCCAGGCTTGCAAGTGCATGCTGGTTAAATGTCTACGCATGCACGTTGTATTTAAATTTTGAAGATTCTTCCCTCTGCTAAAGGTCTTTGAGCATTTCTTACAGATAACTTTTGACTGATCATTCGGATCTTGGTTAAAAAATTGCCACACTGCACTCTTCCTACTATTGAATACCTTCTCAGGCATTGCACGCTGTGCTACTTTCACCAGAGGGCCACGCTGTCCTAAAAATGTTTTTGACACACGTTTTTTGCCTGATACGGGCCTGCCAGATGACAGCTGTTGCGATGTAGATGGCTGCTGCGGATCATCCTCCTCCGCTTCTGAGCTACTGGCAGCGGCACCCTCTTCCCCCAATGGCTGCCAATCTGGGTCAACAACTGGGTCATCTATCACCTCCTCTTCAATGTCATGTGCACCTTCCTCTGTGTCACCGTGTAAGGTGCTATAGCGTTCGGGACGGGGCACCATAGTCTCATCAGGGTCAGATTCTGGCTCAGTACACTGCGAGGGCAATGTAGTGATCTGAGTCAGTGGAACAGCATAATAATCTAGCTGTGGCTGTGCATCAGTGCACTCCATGTCCGATTCATCTTGTAATGGGCAGTTAACAATTTCCCTTTCTAACCCAGGCACGGTATGTGTAAAGAGCTCCATGGAGTAACCTGTGGTATCGCCTGACGCATCCTTCACTTTTGGTTTGGGTGAAGGACACAAGGAAACGTCTTGTTCCTGACCGGGAGCATCCACTGACAACTCGCTGCTTTTATATTTTGAACTTTCTGAAGAGGAGGCGAAAGAGCTAGAGGCAAGGAAAGCCAAAACTTTTTCCTGCTGCTCCGGCTTTAAAAGCTGTTTTCCTACTCCCAGATAAGGGAGCCTTCGAGGCCTTGTGTAGCCAGACGATGACGCTGGCTCAACACCTCCAGCCTTAGGTGCTATTTTGCTTTTCCCACTACCACCAGATTCCCACTACCACCAGATGCTCCACCAGCACCACCACCATCAGTACCAGCTGGCAACGACCGCCCACGGCCTCTTCCACCAGACTTCCTCATTTTTGGGAAAATGTAACCAAAATAACAACCGTTATATGGTACAGTAAAACAAGGTAGAAGGTGTATATAAACTTGTTGAGAATTTAAATCTCTCTTTTTATTTTGGGGAGACAGCACCACAACTCAGGCCCAGTGTATAACACAACACAATGTAAGTGGCAGAACGTGGCTGGCTGATATAAGACAAACTAACAGAACTGACGTATATCCACTTTGTGACAATTTGAATCTCCCTTTTTTGGGGGGGAGACTGCACCCAAACTCAGGCCCAGTGTATAAAACAACGCAATGTGAGTGGCAAATAGTGACTGGCTGATATACTACAAACTAAGAGGACTGAGGTATATCCACTTTGGGAGAATTTGAATCTCACTTCTTTGGGGGGGGGAGACTGAACCCAAACTCAGGCCCAGTGTATAAAACAACGCAATGTGAGTGGCAGCAAGTGGCTGGCTGATATACGACAAACTGAGAGGACTGAGGTATATCCACTTTGTGAGAATTTCAATCTCACTTTTTTTGGGGGGGAGACTGAACCCAAACTCAGGCCCAGTGTATAAAACAACGCAATGTGAGTGGCAGCAAGTGGCTGGCTGATATACGACAAACTAAGAGGACTGAGGTATATCCACTTTGTGAGAATTTCAATCTCACTTTTTTTGGGAGGAGACTTGAACCCAAACTCAGGCCCAGTGTATAAAACAACGCAATGTGAGTGGCAGCTAGTGACTGGCTGATATACTACAAACTAAGAGGACTGAGGTATATCCACTTTGTGAGAATTTGAATCTCACTTCTTTGGGGGGGGAGACTGAACCCAAACTCAGGCCCAGTGTATAAAATAACGCAATGTGAGTGGCAGCAAGTGGCTGGCTGATATACGACAAACTGAGAGGACTGAGGTATATCCACGTTGTGAGAATTTCAATCTCACTTTTTTGGGGAGGAGACTCAACCCAAACTCAGGCCCAGTGTATAAAACAACGCAATGTGAGTGGCAGCAAGTGGCTGGCTGATATACGACAAACTAAGAGGACTGAGGTATATCGACTTTGTGAGAATTTCAATCTCACTTTTTTGGGGGGAGACTGAACCCAAACTCAGGCCCAGTGTATAAAACAACGCAATGTGAGTGGCAGCAAGTGACTGGCTGATATACAACAAACTAAGAGGACTGAGGTATATCCACTTTGGGAGAATTTGAATCTCACTTCTTTGGGGGGGGGGAGACTGAACCCAAACTCAGGCACAGTGCATAAAATAACGCAATGTGAGTGGCAGCAAGTGGCTGGCTGATATACGACAAACTAAGAGGAATGAGGTGTATCCACTTTGTGAGAATTTCAATCTCACTTTTTTTGGGGGGAGACTGAACCCAAACTCAGGCCCAGTGTATAAAACAACGCAATGTGAGTGGCAGCAAATGGCTGGCTGATATATGACAAACTAAGAGGACTGAGGTATATCCACTTTGTGAGAATTTCAATCTCACTTTTTTTGGGGGGGAGACTGAACCCAAACTCAGGCCCAGTGTATAAAACAACGCAATGTGAGTGGCAGCAAGTGGCTGGCTGATATACAACAAACTAAGAGGACTGAGGTATATCCACTTTGTGAGAATTTCAATCTCACTTTTTTGGGGGGAGACTGAACCCAAACTCAGGCCCAGTGTATAAAACAACGCAATGTGAGTGGCAGCAAGTGGCTGGCTGATATACGACAAACTAAGAGGACTGAGGTATATCCACTTTGTGAGAATTTGAATCTTACTTTTTTTGGGGGGGAGACTGAACCCAAACTCAGGCCCAGTGTATAAAACAACACTGATTGCAAAACAACAATGCTGATGGTATTGGAGATAAGTTGAGACCATGGATATCAAGGACAGATCAGAAAAAGCTGCACAAGTTTTTGGTAATGTGGGTGGTACTCAGATTTCCCTATGCAGTTAAAAGAGTTGGAAAAACTGTCTAAGCATGAGATGAGGATCTGGTGGAATAATACCACTCTACATAATTATTTGGCAAAGGACATGATTCCTCGTGGTCTGAGAATTAAAAAAACATCCACTGTGGTATACTCAGAGGATTTTAAGAAAGAGTGGAATCAGGTGTTGTCTAATTGCTCTCTGAATCTCATGAAATTGCTGATAAAGCATGAAGAATTAAAACTTGGTGAGATTCAAAAGAATATAGAGGAGATTCATGTCACTACAGATAAATATAAGAATCTATCAACTTTTGAATCATCAATGGTCAAAATGAAAGATAACATCAGTACACTCGAAACTGAAATCATGAATCGGAAAAAACGTAAATTTGAGAGAGACTTAAATGACTATGCATCAAATAAAGTCTATGAATGGGGCCATTGGGACAAATCCCCTAGGTCTATTTTGAAAAATAGCTCAGCTCATAGAAGAACGATCAGTAAACCGCAGGTGGGATTCATCTCGTCTGATGTAGAGTAATCGGATGCTAATCTGAGTGCATCAGACGTATCCTTGGAGAGCAACACGTGGGAAAATAGGAAAAGATCTTCCAAATTTACAAAAAACGGAAGAGAAGAGGCGGAAGAAAACATATGAAATACGCCAAGAGTGTCCACCAGATACAAGGGGAAACAGAGAAAGTAATTGAGTGTAATGTAATAAACTTATCGTCACAGGAGCTAACGGATGATCATCTGAATATATTATCTTTGGGACTAAATTTTGTGCCGGATACTGAGTTCAATCTTTTTATGACAATTATGGATGTGAACAAATTTGTCCGCAACCTGACTATTAAAAAACATTTTGCAAATAATAAAGAAGACTCAATTCAGATTAATGATGAACAAAGAAAAAATGAATTTGAAAGTCTAGACTTCAAAGAACAATTAGCTCTTTTGTGTTTCCAAGATTTATCAACACAGGGTGCAGAAGGAGGCATACAGATTAATCAGTCATCATCATTTAACACCAAGAATCCTTACTTCTATCCCATACAATCGAGGGTAGAATGTATGGATAAATTCCAGGAGATGATAGAAAAATATTTGAAATTATTAAAGGATGGCAAGACTAAATCAAATTGTAATAATAAACAGAGTAATTTCTCTCATAGACAAAGAAAAGCCCTCAGGGAATTAAAAGAAATGAAGAATATTGTCATCAAAAAAAGTGACAAAGGGGGCATGATAGTAGTTATGAATGTGGAGGATTACAGAGAGAAAATGTTAATTTTAATGTTAATGTTGAGAATTATTAATGGATAAAGAAACTTATGGGAAATTAAAAGGAAATCCCTCTAAAAAATACAATGAGGAAATCAATATCATTGTGAATGAAGGGTTAAGTCTTGGTGTGCTTAGTAAAAAACAAGCTGATTATCTGTATGTCCCCTGTCCTAAATTGCCAATATTATATGGACTGCCAAAGGTACACAAAGGAGATGGACTGCCAGCAATGAGACCAATAGTGTCGGGCATGGGCTCAATGAATGAGCATCTATGCGAGTGGGTAGATTCCATCTTACAGCCGTTGGTAATTAAATTGCCGGGTTATATCAAAGACTCTAGGGAGGTTTTAAATACCTTTTCAAAGAAGATATGGCAAAAGAATTTTTCATGGCTATGTTGTGATGTCATATCACTATATACCTGCATACCGCACACCTTGGCAATGGAGGCTTTGGAATATCATCTTAAAAATGATGGTTCATGTACGCAGGATCTTATCAATTTTGTTCTACAGGTTACTTTTTTTCTCCTTAAGCACAATATTTTTTCTTTTGAAAATGTGGTTTACGAACAAAAAACAGGTGTTCCGATGGGGGCTAAGTACTCCCCTTCGTTAGCCAATTTAACCATGGCGTATTGGGAACGAAAATATATTTATTGTGTGAATAATCCCTTTGCTGAGGCCCTTGTCTGGTACGGCAGATACATAGATGACACCCTAATAATTTGGGGGGGTGATGTATCTGCCGTACCGGACTTTGTCAAATATATCAATGACAACGAATATGGAATCAAATTCACCTATAGATGGGAGGCTAATCAAATGTCGTTTCTGGATTTGGATCTGATGGGGTAACTGACCAAATTATTGGGAGTAAGACACATGTCAAACCTCTGAGTGGGAACACCATCCTACACGCAAGAAGTAGTCACCCAAGACACACTATTAAATCTATCCCGGTGGGAGAATATACAAGATTAATGAGAAACTGTAGTGGGGAAACAGATAGAAATAGGGAATTTTACCAGCTGGGGACTAAATTGAAGAAGCGGGAGTATCCTAATTGGACCCTGAGAAGAGCCCATAAATTAGTAGAGAGTAAATCAAGAGATAGCCTTCTTAGATCTGATATGGAAAAGAAAGAGGGCAGGGAAAAAAGGAAAAATAAACCATATGTTTGTTTTCAGTACAGCACTCAATTCACTGAGATCAAAAATATAGTCTTAAAAAGGTTACCAATCTTGCAGGAGGATGATGTACTCTCAGAAATTCTGAGAGATGGATTAAATATAGTAGCAAGAAAAGCGCCAACTGTTGGCAGTGCACTATCCCCTAGTTATTTTGTCCCCCAGTCGGCATCAAAAACTTGGATGGAATGTAAAGGTTTTTTTAAATGCGGTGTAACTGCTTGTAGCACCTGTCGAAATGCCTTAACGAAAAATACTTTTCAAAATAGTGAGGGTACTAAAAGTTATCATATTAGGGACTTTATTAATTGCCACACAAGCAATGTTGTGTACAAGATCGACTGTACCTCCTGTAATATCTCTTATATAGGATGCACAACAAGAAAGTTGAAAGTAAGAATATCGGAGCATTTAAGAGATTTAGGTAATATTAATACCATGAATCGCAATCTGTCAGCAGTTGCCAGACATTTCGTTACACACCATACAGGAGACATTTCTACTATTGTAAGAGGGTGAACTGTAGTCCCACTGAGAGGGCACTAGGACCCTGTGGTTTTTGCCTGCTCCAGCAAAGAACAGACACTGCCAGGCCCCCCGGAGACTGTGTAAATTTGCTGCCAGTGTGTTGGAGAAAAGCTTCGAGAGGAAACAACTCTGAGAGAGACTTGTTTTTGTTGCTAACGTTTTTCTGGAAACAGTTAACCTTTATTTTGGAAGACTGAGACTTTACTGAAAACCCAGTACGTATTTGAGAGTCTGTGGAGTCCCTGTGCATTGAGTTGAGAAACAAGTTTGGACAGACTGCTGATATAAAGACGAACGGATTGTTGTAAGAGCATTTCTAGGAACTACAGGAGGAGAGACAACTTCTTTAGGCCACTAAACTAAGTCCCCGGCGTTTGGGCTCGGCATCGGCTGACAAGACGGAGAAGCGTGCTGTAACTTATTGGCGCCGAAGACTTGGACTGGCTGCAGCCTGTGTGGAATCCTGCCTGAGAGAAGACTCATCTTAGGTTAACGGTACCATAGTCATAGATACCCGGGTATCCCTTTGCAGAGTGTTTAATCGTTACTTTAGAGGTGTATCGCATATTAGATGTGTGTAAGTTATACTCAGTGTGTCATTCCAGGGGCTCCTCTTGATAACACTACATTCAATTTACGCTTGTTCTTGTATTGAGTTGTTCTGTGAGGTAAATTGATTACTAGCCTGTTGGAATATACAGTTCTCAGGAGACCTTGGAGTGGCACAGTGATTTCAGCTGCTGCTGAATTAGTGTATCTTTTGGGATGCTTCGGCCTGAGTATTCCTCATATTACCTTACTTATTCTGCCTTTGAGTAAACCACTGTTGGAGATTTCTGCCTTAGTCTTGGTTTGTGACTCACTGGATCTTATTCGGACCTCTGGTCATTACACTATGACAATTCAGGGCATCGAATGTGTAAAGATGTCACAGCGAGGAGGGGATGTTATAAGACGGCTTCTCACCAGAGAGGCTTTCTGGATATATAACCTGCAAACTAGATATCCGTTAGGTCTCAATAGAAAAAATGAAATTATGTATTACTACTGTTAAAATCAATTGTATTATATATTTATCTTTGAATTTTATTAATTTTTGCATATTTGAATTTTGTTAGTTTTATTTAAACACAATGTTATGTATGTTTGTTAAGGGAGTAAGTTCCGTTCAGGACCTGCGGCAACAGTCAGGTGACCTGAACCGCTTACAAGATTGGTCCGTGAATACTAGAAAAGAGGTACTGTGTTTCATATGAGACTATGCATTGATTAAGATTGGAAGCGATCGAAACGCGTCGCATATTTGTCTGTACCAAAGCATTTGCATGTATGCAGGGATCCACTGAGTTGGAAGAATTTTAAGGAATTAATAAAGAATCACTGTTTTATGGAGCTGGAACGCCTTTTCCTTTGCTGCCGTTGCTACTACTCGTCTTAGTCCTGGGCAAAGTTCCGAGCACCTGCGTCTGATCGGTGAGCTGGCTATGGTTTTTTAACCATCATTTTGAGTTATTGCTTATAAAACAACGCAATGTGAGTGGCAGCAAGTGGCTGGCTGATATATGAAAAAATACAAGGACTGTAGTACAATTTCAATCTCCCTACAATGATCTCAGGACAAGTATGGCAGCAATAAAAAGGACTGCTGCACACAAAAGTGTGGACAAATAAACAAGATAACTGTGCAGAAAGGAGCAACAGGATTTTTGCTTTTAAAAAGCAGTTGGTTTGCACAGCAGCGGTGCAAACAGCAATGCAGCTATCAGGGAGCCTTATAAGACAGCTTAATAAGCTACAGAGCTGATGCACAAAGATATAGCCTCCACTGTCCCTGCAAAACAAAGGTGGTGTTGGACAGTGGAAATCGCTACAGCACAAGCGGTTTGGGGGTTAATCTTCCCTCCCTAACTATGTCCCTTCTTCTGACGAAGCTGCAGCAACCTCTCCCTATGCTAAGATCGGCAGAAGTAAGATGGCGGTCGGCATGCATGCCCCTTTATAGCCCCTGTGAAGCCGCAGAAAGCAATCCAATCGATGTCATGCCCTTCTCTAAGATGGTGGGGACCGAGACCTATGTCATCACGCTGCCCACACTCTGCGTCCTCCTTCATTGGCTGAGAAATAGCGCTGAACGCATCGTAAGAAACGCGACTTTGGCGCGAAGATCGCCGACCTCGTGGCCGATCCCACACTAGGATCGGGTCGGGTTTCATGAAACCCGACTTTGCCGAAGGTCGGCGATTTTTGAATTTGTCCAATCCGTTTCGCTCAACCCTACTCTGGACATTTCCTTAAGAATTGCCCAACTCGTCCTCAAGCTATCAAACCATTGGGACAATGTCTGAGTCTGGGTGACAGCCGAGGAGGTTTCCCAGACTCCCAGGTACCTTTTTCTTCCTCTGAAAAAGTACTGATAAACACAATGTTATCCTTCAAGAACCAGGTGTTATCAGCATTGGTGCTCATTGACTATGGGTCTGCTGCTAACTTTATTGATTCGAGACTGGTTCTGAAGTTAGGGTTAGGAACAGTTAGTTGAGAAAGATGCATTCAAATCATCACCCTTGACAAAACACTGTTGGCTCAAAATTTGATCAAGAGAGCAACGGTGGATTTCACTCTCAAAGTGAGAGCACTCCACTATGAATCCATCTCCTATTTTGTGTTGGATAATTTACCTCCTGGATTGGTACTGGGGTTTCCATGGTTGCAGATTCACAATCCTGTTATTGATTGATGTCAGAAGGAGATTGTGAAATGGAGCCCCAATTGTTACAAGAAATGTCTAAAAAAAAGTACAAATATGCTCTGCTGAAGGGTCTTCTGGGATACCTGAAGGACTTCGGGGATGTGTTCTTGGAAAAAGAGATGGGGATGTGTTCTTGGAAAAAGAGATGGAGAAACTACCTTCCCATCATCCCTATGATTGTGCTATTGATCTTACTCCTAGCGCCAAATTGCCTAAAGCTCGCCTTTACAATTTATCGGGGCCTGAACGGACAGCAATGAAAGAATATGTTAACAAAAGTTTGCGGAAGGGTCATATCCGTTCTTCCCCCTCCCTTATAGCTTCTGGATTTTTCTTTGCTAAAAAGAAAGATGGGGTCTCCGTCCTTGCCTTCCGAGAACTAAACAAAATCACTGTTAAAAATACTTACCCACTTCCACTCATCCACGACGTATATAATCAGCTTCTGGGCGACAGGGTGTTTTCTAAACTTGATCTTAGAGGAACTTACAATTTGATTTGCATCCGGAAGGGTTATGAGTGGAAAACGACGTTTTTAACGTCTGATGGTCTTTTTGAAAACTTTGTCATGCCTTTTGGATTATACAATACACCTGCTACCTGCTGTGTTTCAAAATTTTATGAATTATATTTTCTCTGCTTGCATTGGATGATATGTTGTGATTTACCTACATGATATTTTAATTTTCTCACCAGATTTGGACACTCGACATAGACATGTCCTTGTTATGTTACTGAGATTAAACGAGAAGTCTTTATTTGCTAAATTAAAGAAATTTGTTTTTTCTGTTCAGGAAATCTATTTGTTGGGGTTTATCTTGTCAGCAGATGGGTTGAAGATTGACCCTGGGAAGGTTCAGGCCATAATTGGCTTTCTCTAAGTATTCATTATCCCAGGTAAAAGCCATGCTACTTAACTGAGCTCTTTCTCCCAGACCTCTGCCAGATGTACATTCAGCTAAGTGTGTTTTTTCTCTGTGCCTTGCGTTCTGTATGTTGATCTTTCGTTGCCTGACCTATCCTCCTGGTATTCTGACCTCGGAATGTTATCTGACTGCCTTTTTGTCTCTTCCTTCTGTTTATGATGTACCCTCCTGGCTTCTGACCTTGGACTCCTTGACTATCCTGACTCACGGTTTGGCCGTGAGAAGTGACTAGCATCACACTCCCCAAATGTATGGAAGAAGGTGCTGTGGTTAGATGAGACCAAAATGTAATATTTTGTCCACCAAGGGAACCTCTATGTCTGGAACTAAACCAACACAGCTCATCACCCCAAGAACAGCATCCCCACAGTTAATCCTGGCGGTGGCAGCATCATGATATGGCTATGTTTTTCAGCAGCTGGGACAGGGAAAATGGTCTGAGTCGAGGGAAAGATGAATTGTGTGAAATACAGGGATATTCTTGAGCAAAACCTGTTTCCGTCTGTCACTGATTTGACTAAATATAATACACCGCACACTCTAAGGGTATCATATGAAACAATTTTTTGAATTTATTGAAGTGCTATAGATTTATTGTTCAACAGTGCAGAAATGCGACCAGAAGTCAACGTTTCGACTCTTCCCGAGTCTTTGTCAAGTGGTCGCTGAAAAGAACAAAACATATATAAACAATTGTACAACACGAGTATACATACAAAGATCATTCCGTTCACAATTGTAGCACAAAAAACCCAAGGGAAAAAATAAACATAAACATATATAAATATATATACATATATACAAGACATAGCATTTTACAGGTATTGCCTCCTGTCACGGGTGAGAGGAATCCCCCCTTGTTGTAGGTGAGAGTGACGTTCCGCGTGATTGGAGGTGATCTCATAATAGTTCAAAGGACGGTAGGCACGAGAAGATACCGGGGTGAGGTTTACCTTAGCAAGGTGAATAGTGGTGTAGCACAAAAGTATCCTTGTAGCATATAGAAAATCTATAAAGAATAAATAGTGTTAGTAGAGGCTATACATGTAAGACAACCTAAAGCCAAATATTGAGAAAATTACCTTGCATAATATTTTATTTATAACTAGCTGTACTACCCGGCTTCGCCCGGGTTAATGACTGCTGTTAGCAAAATAGAATGTGTTAACAAAAATGTATTCTGCACACAAAAACCACAAAACAAATAGATAGAAATGTAATTATTAAAAGGCAAAAACTAAGCTAATAGAAGCATTTCACAACATATATTAGCTTTGTTATACTGAGAATGTCTTTGTTGCCTATATTAACCAATCAGAGCTCAGGTTAATTAACTGTAGCAAAATAGAAGCTGAGCTGTGATTGGTTGCTATTGGCAGCCTGATAAATCCCCAGCCAACAGGAAGCCCACCCCCTGGCAGTATATATTAGCTTACACATACACATAATAGACAGGTCATGTGACTGACAGCTGCCGTATTTCCTATATGGTACATTTGTTGCTCTTGTAGTTTGTCTGCTTATTAATCAGATTTTTATTTTTGAAGGATAATACCAGACTTGTGTGTGTTTTAGGGCGAGTTTCATGTGTCAAGTTGTGTGTGTTGAGTTGCGTGTGGCGACATGCATGTAGCGACTTTTGTGAGATGAGTTTTGTGTGGCGACATGCGTGTAGCAACATTTTGTGTGTCGAGTTGCATGTGACAGGTTAGTGTAGCAAGTTGTGTGCAGCAAGATTTGTGCATGGCGAGTTTTGCGCGTGGCGAGTTTTATGTGTGGTGCGTTTTGAGTATGTGCAAGTTTTGTGTGAGGCAACTTTTGCATGTGGTGCAACTTTTGTACATGTGGCAATTTTTCTGTGTGTGCAAGTTTTGCATGAGGTGAGTTTTCCATGAGGTGAGTTTTGCACGTGTGGCGAGTTTTGCGTGAGCCTAGTTTTGCATATGGCGAGTTTTGCATGTAGCGAGTTTTGCGCGTTGCGAGTTTTGAGTGGTGACTTTTGTGTTTCGACTTTTATGTGGCGAGGTTGGTGTGTGTGTGGTGAAATGTGTGCTGAGGGTCGTATATGTGTTCAAGCACGTGGTAGTGTGTGGCGCATTTTGTGTTTGTGTTCATATCCCCGTGTGTGGTGAGTATCCCATGTCGGGGCCCCACCTTAGCAACTGTACGGTATATACCCTTTGGCGCCATCGCTCTCATTCTTTAAGTCCTCATTGTTCACATCTGGCAGCTGTCAATTTTCCTCCAACACTTTTCCCTTCACTTTTTCCCCATTATGTAGATAGGGGCAAAATTGTTTGGTGAATTGGAACGCGCGGGGTTAAAATTTCACCTCACAACATAGCCTATGACGCTCTCGGGGTCCAGACGTGTGACTGTGCAAAATTTTGTGGCTGTAGCTGCGACGGTGCAGATGCCAATCCCGGACATACACACATACATACATACACACATTCAGCTTTATATATTAGATATACCTGTATGTAATCTCCTGTATATAGTATATACCTGTGTGTCATCTCGCCTATATATAGTATATATCTGTGTGTCATCTCCTCCTGTATATAGTATATACCTGTATGTCATCTCCTCCTATACATAGCATATACCTGTATGTCATCTCCTCCTGTATATACTATATACCTGTAGGTAATCTGCTCCTGTATATAGTATATACCTGTGTGTCATCTCCTCCTGTATATAGTATATACCTGTATGTCATCTCGTCCTGTATGTAGTATGTACCTGTATGTCATCTCCTCCTCTATATAGTATATACCTGTGTGTCATCTCTCCTGTATATAGTATATATCTGTGTGTCATCTCCTCCTGTATATAGTATATACCTGTGTGTCATCTCCCCTGTAAATAGTATATACCTGTGTGTCATCTCCTCCTGTATATAGTATATATCTGTATGTCATCTCCTCCTGTATTAGACCTCGTTCACACGTTATTTGGTCAGTATTTTTACCTCAGTATTTGTAAGCTAAAATGGCAGCCTGATAAATCCCCAGCCAACAGTAAGCCCACCCCCTGGCAGTATATATTAGCTCACACATACACATAATAGACTGGTCATGTGACTGACAGCTGCCGGATTCCTATATGGTACATTTGTTGCTCTTGTAGTTTGTCTGCTTATTAATCAGATTTTTATTTTTGAAGGATAATACCAGACTTGTGTGTGTTTTAGGGCGAGTTTCGTGTGTCAAGTTGTGTGTGTTGAGTTGCGTGTGGCGACATGCATGTAGGGACTTTTGTGAGATGAGTTTTGTGTGGCGACATGCGTGTAGCAACTTTTTGTGTGTCGAGTTGCATGTGACAGGTTAGCGTTGTGTGCAGCAAGTTTTGCGCATGGCGAGTTTTGCGCGTGGCGAGTTTTATGTGTGGTGCCTTTTGAGTATGTGCAAGTTTTGTGTGAGGCAACTTTTGCATGTGTTGCAACTTTTGTGCATGTGGCAATTTTTCTGCGTGTGGCAATTTTTCTGCGTGTGCAAGTTTTGCGTGTGGCGAGTTTTCCATGAGGTGAGTTTTGCACGTGTGGCGAGTTTTGCATGTAGAGAGTTTTGCGCGTGGCGAGTTTTGAGCGGCGACTTTTGTGTTTCTACTTTTATGTGGCGAGGTTGGTGTATGTGTGGTGAAATGTGCGCTGAGGGTGGTATATGTGTTCGAGCACGTGGTAGTATGTGGCGCATTTTGTGTGTGTGTTCATATCCCCGTGGTGGTGTGGTGATTATCCCATGTTGGGGCCCCACCTTAGCAACTGTACAGTATATACTCTTTGGCGCCATCGCTGTCATTCTTTAAGTCCCCCTTGTTCACATCTGGCAGCTGTTAATTTGCCTCCAACACTTTTCCTTTCATTTTTTCCCCATTATGTAGATAGGGGCAAAATTGTTTGGTGAATTGGAAAGCGCGGGGTTAAAATTTCACCTCACAACATAGCTTTGATGCTCTCAGGGTCCAGACGTGTGACTGTGCAAAATTTTGTGCCTGTAGCTGCGACGCCTCCAACACTTTTCCTTTCACTTTTTCCCCATTATGTCGATAGGGGCAAAATTGTTTGGTGAATTGGAAAGCGCGGGGTTAAAATTTCACCTCACAACATAGCCTATGACGCTCTCGGGGTCCAGACGTGTGACTGTGCAAAATTTTGTGGCTGTAGCTGCGACGGTTCAGATGCCAATCCCGGACATACATACATACATACATACATACACACACACACACATTCAGCTTTATATATTAGATAATAGACGGATAGCCCTGCTTAGTGGTACCGTAGATATAATCTGTCAGGAATAAATAGGAGGAAATGAATGTATGGTAAAACAAAACACATGGAGGGGCATGTACAGTAGTGGTGCCGGAAGTTGTACCTGTCGAAGCTGGTAAGGGTACCAAATGGTATAGTAGTGGCCCAGAATAAATTGCAATAGTCCTATTGTGCCGCAGGATGGAACCTGTAGAGGATGCACCCGATTAGGGGATTGCCAGCATGGACATGTAAAAGGCAGTACTATATGGTATTACCTGGTAAGGTCAGTAGGTAGGGAGAAATATTATCCTCGTAGGGAATGCTCATTGGTTGGTGGGTCCGGAGTATTATAGGTGCACTCTGTTATAGATGCACCAAGTTAGACTGTGTATATACAGTACAGAGGTGAAAATAGAAAATGGTTATAAAGGGTATTACCTTGCGCTGCTGTTAATGTGGGACTATTGTAAGATTTCTCTGGTAATACACGTAAATAGGTAGCATTAGCTACAATAAGGCTGCAGGTGGAAAACCTCTGTGAAGAGATATATAGTGCAAATCAAATGTCTGAGTGCTATCAAGTTTAAGGCATACATAAGTAGTGCATAGGGAAAGGCATCATAAGATGTTACCTTGTAATATACCTAGTAAGAGACTCCACCTGAGAGTTCTCTGGCCGTAGCAGGGACAGGATTTGCACAGTTAGCAGGGGGGCTGGAGGTAAAGGGCCTCTGCAGAAAAATGCATATTGTAAGCCGGCACCCTGGAAAATACCAGGGTCATATATCATAGAGAACAGTGGGCTACAAATACATTGGTGGGTCAGGGTATTACCTGGTGACGCTGTGATATCAGCGGCGCTCCTGCGCCTTGCTGTGTGAGCAGGTGCTGAATGGCGTCCTGTGCTTTGTATTTGAGCGCGGAGGGACCTGCGGCACCGGAAGTGCGTCATCCGGTACCGGAAGTCCCGCCACCTGGCCTCTGGAATCAACTGCGCAGGAGCAGGCGTCGTCAAGGGAACGGAGCGCTGTATACTAGTTATAGTAACAGCGCCTGCGCTGTAGGGTAACTACTGGAATGCACTGCGCAAGTGCGGACGTGGTCAGGGGAACACAGCGCTATGTGTAACCTATGGTGATAGCGCCTGCGCTCTGGGATGACCGCTGGACTTAGGTGTATGTGGAGTAGGTGTGACACAATGGTTAAACGTCCAGACAGATTATAAATACGGTATAGGTTAGCTGTTCTGTATAGGAGGGGCAAACCCCTGGTACATATAGGAACCTTAATTGTGGAGCAATGGAAAGGAATGATGGTAAAACTAAAAGTTAAAAATTAAAATAAGAATGAAAAGAAAAATGAATTAAAATGAAAAAACAATGAAAAACCAATGAAAAAGAAAAATAAAATAAAATAAATGGGAAAACGGAGATTTGCGGAAAAATATAGGAAAAAAGTCTGAACAATATATGCACCTTGATGGGAAAAAAAATAAAAAATAAACTAATAAGAATGGAAATAAAATGAAAAAAATAAGAAAAAAATAAAAATAAAAATAATGATAGTAAAAATAAAAATAATAATAAAAATAAAAATAAAATTAAAAATAAAAAATAAAAATAAAAATTAGATGATAACCCCCTTAGCGGGGAAGAGGGTAGTCATACCGAATGGAGATTAGACTCACCACCACGTCAGCGGGTCTATAAGGAAAGAAAGAAGACATGTCAATATCAAAATTTAGAGCAGCCAGTCAATTTCCCTATTTAGGCCCTTTGGTGCAAGCGTATCAAGTGTATAGATCCAGTACGCCTCCCTGGATCGAAGTAATTTGATGTGGTCACCCCCCCGCCTTGGTCTAGGTACCTGCTCTATAACCTGGAACTTGAGTTGTGCTACCGTGTGTCTGGCAGCAGCAAAATGGGCTGGCAGGGGGAGCCATGTTTTACCACATCTAATCGTGGATTTGTGGCTTGCCACGCGATCCCTTACATGTTGTATGGTTTCGCCAACATACAGAAGGCCACATGGGCACTTGATTAGGTACACCACGAAGTTGGATTCGCAGGTGAAAAAACCCCGTATTGGAAAGGACTTCCCAGTTCTTGGGTGCGTGATACTGTCTGTTCTGATTATGTTAGAACAGGCAGCGCAATGGAGGCATGGAAACGTACCCTGTCGGCGTGTACTGAGGAGTTGTTGGGTAAGTTCCGTGCGTGCACTCCCTATGTCAGCCCTTACGATCTGATCCCTGATGTTTGGGGGTCGTCTAGTGCTCATCAGAGCTGGTGTTTGAAAAGAGGGAATACTTGGATAGGCTTTGCCCAAAAGAGGCCAATGTCTCCTGATGGCTGAGTGGACCTTCGGCATGAACGGGTGGTGAGTATGTACAAAAGGAAGCCGCTCCTGTTTTAATTTAGGTGGTTGGTCTCCCACGGGAGCAGAGGACAGTAACCGTTCTTGATGTAATAGTGTGGAGGGGTATTCTCTATCCCTAAATTTCTCAGACATAAGGTCAAGTCTAGTATGGAGTGTTTCCGGATCCGACACTATTCGTGACACTCTTTTAAATTGCGAGCGGGGAAGGGTGTCTTTTGTGGACCTAGGATGACAGCTAGAATACAGCAATAGACTGTTACAGTCAGTGGGTTTGGTGTGGAGATCTGTGCTCAGTCTACCCTGGGGGTCCTTCAGGACCATGGTGTCGAGAAAGGCTATGTGTGTAGCACTGGAGTTTAATGTAAACTGAAGTTCTTGAAAGATGGAGTTGAGATATCCATGGAATTCACTCAGTGTGTCTGGGGTACCTGTCCAGATCATGAAAATGTCATCTATGTAACGATGATATTCAATTGCATACTGGAGAAAAGATTCATTGTTGTAGATAAATTGTTCCTCGAAGGAATGCATATAGGCATTGGCGTACGCCGGGGCCACGTTTGAGCCCATGGCGGTCTCCCGTGCCTGGACATAGTACGAATCCTCGTATAGGAAATAGTTCTCATAAAGTACTACCCTGAGTAGGTCTAGAAAGAAATTGATGGAATTAGGTGACAAATCAGATTTATCTAATAGGTCCTTGGTAGCTAGGATACCCCTTTCGTGTGAAATGGATGTGTACAGACTTTGTACATCCAAGGTGACTAGTAGGCTGGACTCAGGTATTTGTCGGATATTTCTTATAACACCCAAAAACTGGCTAGTGTCCAAAAGAAAAGATCTTGTCCCCTTGACAAGGGGTGTCAGGATCTTTTCTAAGAAAATTGAGAGAGGTGAGAAGACAGAATCCGTAGAGGCCACAATGGGCCTCCCTGGAGGGTTACTGAGGGATTTGTGGATTTTGGGTAAAACGTAGAAAACTGGAATCATTGGGTGTTTTTTTTTTAGAAAGGTTGCTGTTTTGGTGTCTATTGTTTTCTTGTCAAGATAAAGGGTGAGAAGGTCCCGTATACGTTGGGAGATCTTAGGGGTGGGATCCCTAGGGATAGCCTTATAGGTATCTGTATCTGATAGCTGTCGGAGTACTTCCGCATGATATAGGGAGCGGTCCATAACGACAGTGGCACCCCCTTTATCAGCCGGCTTTATGATTATGTTTTTATTAGATCGCAGAGCTGTAAGAGCATGTTTTTCATCAAGGGTGAGGTTCGTGTGAGTGGGAAAAAACCCAAGTTTTTGTTGATGAATCAGGGATTTAATATCTCGATCGATGAGAGAAATTACAGTTTCAGCCGCATGATATGAGTGAGGGGGTGAAAAGGTGCTCGTATTACGTAAACTCAAGGAGGCAATTGATAAATCTGTTACATTCTCAGAGGAAGTTGAGACACTTGAACTCATAGTGGCCCCAGAGCCAAAATGAGTTTTAAGTCTAATAGATCTATAGAACCTGTTTAGGTCCTTTTCCAATTGGAACGAGTCCCAGTGAGGGGTGGGGCAAAAGGATAAACCCTTCTGTAGCACTGATAGTTCCGCGGGGGACAGGTTATGGCTCGAAATGTTCATCACCAGGTTGGATGGCTTACCTGGCTGCGTGTTGTCATTCTTTCTCCGCGCCCGTCAGACTGGTCTCCGTGCTGGTATCCTCCCCTGCGACCTTTCCCTAAAAAAGGTGGTCTGGTTGAGCCTACAGACGAGTCGCTGCCAGAGCTGTGTGAATCGAATCTTCTTTGCATAGGGCGTCGTCGCCAAGATGTAAACGTGTTGGAATCGCTCCATCTGTAGACACGATTAGACAGATAATCGTCGTTGTCCCTTTGAAACTTCTGTCTTTTGCGGTCTTGGAGGTTCTTCTAGTGTTCAGTGATGATTTTGTCCGTCTTTTCCTTCAAGGTGGACCACTCGGCAGAAGGGAGGGTAGCTGCTAGTTGACTCTCGATGGCCTGGATATTTTTTCTAAGTTCAGAAATTTCCTTCTGGAGGTACTCCACAGTTAGAACAATAATATCTAATGAGCACTTATTGAGTATTTTTTGGTATTTGTCACAATATTCTTGATTGTCTGCAAATAGAGTAGGTCGTAAATGACTCCTCAATCCCCTGGGGATTTTGCTTTGGCGATGATATTCTGCTAAGGTAATGCAGTGTAGGTCATACGAGACTAGTTTACGTTTGGTCTTCTCGTAATCCCTGGTCCTCAAATCAGTTGCTGGTATCTTAAGGAACTCAGCGGAACTAGTAACTTGGGATAATATGTTTGAGCTAGTAGCTATGTCATAGGCAAAAGTATCGGTTGACATTTGGGAACCCTGTGCAGCAACCAAGATAACTAGTAAATGGAGGAAAAATTGGTGTGCACTAGGGTTAAAGTAGGGCGAGGTGCCGGTGTAGAGGACTGGAGTGTCCCAAACACTAAGACTAAATATAATACACCGCACACTCTAAGGGTATCATATGAAACAATTTTTTGAATTTATTGAAGTGCTATAGATTTATTGTTCAACAGTGCAAAAATGCGACCAGAAGTCAACGTTTCGACTCTTCCCGAGTCTTTGTCAAGTGGTCGCTGAAAAGAACAAAACATATATAAACAATTGTACAACACGAGTATACATACAAAGATCATTCCGTTCACAATTGTAGCACAAAAAACCCAAGGGAAAAAATAAACATAAACATATATAAATATATATACATATATACAAGACATAGCATTTTACAGGTATTGCCTCCTGTCACGGGTGAGAGGAATCCCCCCTTGTTGTAGGTGAGAGTGACGTTCCGCGTGATTGGAGGTGATCTCATAATAGTTCAAAGGACGGTAGGCACGAGAAGATACCGGGGTGAGGTTTACCTTAGCAAGGTGAATAGTGGTGTAGCACAAAAGTATCCTTGTAGCATATAGAAAATCTATAAAGAATAAATAGTGTTAGTAGAGGCTATAAATGTAAGACAACCTAAAGCCAAATATTGAGAAAATTACCTTGCATAATATTTTATTTATAATAATAGACGGATAGCCCTGCTTAGTGGTACCGTAGATATAATCTGTCAGGAATAAATAGGAGGAAATGAATGTATGGTAAAACAAAACACATGGAGGGGCATGTACAGTAGTGGTGCCTGAAGTTGTACCTGTCGAAGCTGGTAAGGGTACCAAATGGTATAGTAGTGGCCCAGAATAAATTGCAATAGTCCTATTGTGCCGCAGGATGGAACCTGTAGAGGATGCACCCGATTAGGGGATTGCCAGCATGGACATGTAAAAGGCAGTACTATATGGTATTACCTGGTAAGGTCAGTAGGTAGGGAGAAATATTATCCTCGTAGGGAATGCTCATTGGTTGGTGGGTCCGGAGTATTATAGGTGCACTCTGTTATAGATGCACCAAGTTAGACTGTGTATATACAGTACAGAGGTGAAAATAGAAAATGGTTATAAAGGGTATTACCTTGCGCTGCTGTTAATGTGGGACTATTGTAAGATTTCTCTGGTAATACACGTAAATAGGTAGTGGAGCGCCCCCACACCGCCGCAGGGCCGAGGGGTACCCGGAGCCGGGCCTCTGGGATCTCAGTCCTGGGGTTGTCACGGTGGCTAGACCCGGTCCGTGGCCCTGTCTATCAGTGGGGGACGTCCGGTGCAATAAGTGGTGTTGTAACGGTGCAGTTGTGGGGTGCAGGTCGCGATAAATAATGAGGACACCAGGTTGCAGTCTCTTTACCTCTTTACTGAAGATCTCTGGGTCCTCAATCCAGAATACGGCTCACCAGGCTGCGCAAGTCCGGCCGGTCCAATGACACTTCCAGAGTTCTCTTCACAGGAGGAAATCTGTGCCTTCCCCCTAGCGCTATGTGTTGTAGTCCTTCCCTGCTGTGCTTACGGAAAGTACCCCACAACTGTTGTGTCTGTTTCTGATGTTCCCTCACAACTCGACTAGATGATGTTCTGCTAATCCTCCGTCCCTCCCTGAGGTTCGGGTAGGAACGGCACCCGTTTGACGGGTAGGCCTGGAGTTCTTCCGGGACCCTAGAGACGCCCCTCTCCCACAATTGCCTCCCAAGACTTCATAGGTGATTTGAGTTAGACAGCCCGCCTGAGACTGACTGCCCTGCCGCTGTTTGGAGTATTGCTTGAAGCTGAATGTTGTTCTACTCCCTCGGCGTTCCGGCCACCGGTAGTGCGCCTCAGTAGGATGTTGCTTCGGTCTTACAGCACGACTCCTACTGGTATTTCTCCTTTGCGTGATCCCGTTTCTCACTCAGCACAATCTATCTCGCTTCTAATCCTTTCTTGGGTACCGCCGCTACCCGGAGCAGGCACGGTCCCGTTACGTTCTTTCTTGTTGCCAAGCCTCTGTCAGGATCCCACCCCTGACAGAGACCCTACTGTATCTTCCCCTACAACACCCTCTGCCACAAGGTGTTGCCTGGTTCCAACCCAGTCAGCTTTCTGGTCTAACTTCCTGCCTGACCCCCAGTTTACCCACTATGGTGGGGAGTGGCCTAATGAATAGCACCCTTAGCTCCCCCCGGAGGCCCGGCTGTGAAATGTATTGGTGTCTGTGATACCTGATCAGATGAACTCCTTCAGTGCCATCGGACGCACCATAGCTCCCCATAGTGGCGGAGCCACAGTACTGCAACGACCAGGACTCTGGGGCGCTGCACTCCCCCCTGGTTAAACACAGTACTCCGGGACTGGGAAGAAAAACAACAATACAAGTTTAGCAAAAAGACATACAGTTTGGTTGAGTGCAATAACAATAAGTATACTTGAACAAGCTTCCCTTTATGGGAGGTAAGGACACTTGAATGTTACAAAACATGGTTAAATATCATAGCAACATGCTATAATTAACTTTCCTTACCCAACCGGGTATTCTACTAAGTGCAAAAATTTGTTGAACAATAATTTAACCTTGCCTTTAAGGACATACACTCTTAGTCCACTAAAGACCTTCCTATAATCACATTATAAGGTATTTTAACTTTTTCATTCTCCTTCTTTAAATCTGCAGGACCGCCTGTCCTATCGGCACCAGACCTACTGCCTCTCCTTTCTGTTACAGGACCGCCCCGTTCAGCCAGGGCCTACTGCCTTTTCAACTACTATACACAGTATAGAACATAACATTACTTTCAGTTTAAGAGCACTGAGCCATCTCTACATGACTCCTATGAGGACTCAGGGTTTACCTTCTATCCTAACTATCTATCAACATTATCAAACATTTTCTTCTGAACATTAAGCCTTCTCATTATCTTTCTTTCTATCATGCATGCTGGACTCCACGTCTATCCCTACGGGTCCACTGCATCCTTCTTCTACCTTTCACCTTTTTACTTCTCAGAGCACATCATCAGTATTTCTTCACATTTAACTAATTAAACACATATAACTTTCTCGTACAACATTATCATCACTTTTCTCTCATCAACATTATTGCTACTTGTCTTAAGCAATATTTCTATTGAAATGCGGCAAATGAACATCCCCTTTAAGAGAGGACCAAGTCTCTGTGAGGTAGCGTATTTTCTCAAGCTACCAGTCCATACTCAGCAAAGGTTCCAGTGCGGTATCTTCGCAAAGAGTCCTTCTTTAAGTAAAACCAGTAGGGAGCGCCTTTAATAAGGTGCAACTATATACAAGGAGTTCGGATCATGCACTGTTCATGATTTCAGCAGTTCTTTTAAATAACGTAGAAAAATAGAAAACAACCAAAAACAATAGGGATCCCGGGTCAACAAAGGGATCCCTTTAAGAGTTTACCCTGAGTGGGTTTAGCCAAGCAGGAAACAACCAGTTAAAAACTATATACATATTAATAAAGCAATTATGCTTACTCGTTCTTTGTGGAACCGGATGGTCTCCGATCTGGCCTCACCAGGCCAACGGATCGCACTGGTGAGCCAGGACGCGGTTCCGGTCCCAGCACCGATAAGATCCCTCGCCGGGAGGCCCTTCTCACTGGCAGGTGCACACGTCCCTCCGGGGCACGGCGAGGCCGGGCTTCTCGAGGTTCCGCAGGGCCGGGCTCTGCTGCCTCCTTCACGGGATCTTCTTCTTCCGGTGTTCCGGCAGCAGCCTGGAGGGCAATGCATCGCTGTACGCCTCGGGCTATCCAGCCCATCTCACCAGCTTCCCTCCTCCACCTCGTGTAGGTCACAGCGTCGCCCGGCTCCAGATCACGAGCGAACCTCATGCTGCAGGGCTCCACCTCCTCCCGATCGACACGGACCTGCAGCGGCTCTCCAATCTCCTGGATAACTCCTCTTCCGTGCCGGGAGTTAAAAGACACTACCACACCCCAGTGTGACGGCGGGATCTCTGGAGCTCTGACCAAGTCAATCGGCGCTGCAGGCTGGGGCCGGCTCCGCCACGCTGCCATCAGACGCCGTAAATGTTCGGCGTCCGGCATGATCTTCAGGTCCGGCGTCTGTAACGTACCTCCAGCCGCGGCCAGGTGGGAGGGAACAGGGGACACTGGGGACAACCGGACCTCCGTGGGCTGGCCCAGCCGAGTAAGCACGCGGGCATCAGCCTTCAGCCGGCGGGCTAGCTGTCGGGCCTCGGCTGCAGCCACACACTCCTCAGCCAGCGGAAAAGGGGGTCGGCCCATCGGTGGTTCCGTGAGGGTCAGACCCCGCAGCGTTGGCGCTTCTGGGGCTGTGTCAGGTTGTGCAGCCTCAGGCCGGATCGGGTCAGCCCCACGCGGTGCTCCTGGTGTCGCCATCTTTGCCTTTCCTCCAATGTCTTCTTCCCGCGGTCTCTTTCGTGGGCGGCCCCGTCTCCATGGTCTCCACCCTCCAAACAGGATCAGGAGGCGGACCTCAGCTGTTGAAGGACACGTCCTCAGGACACAGAAATATTTGGACTGGGCGGCCATTGCTGTTCGCGCTCTCCAGCTCACCTACGCCCACTTCACGCCCCTCTTCTCTTCCTGCGCTCTCCTCAGCGCTGCAATGGCGGCGGATTTTGGCGGCAAATGGCGCAGCACACAGTCTTTGTAATAAAGCACAGTCCAAGCACAGCAAATTACAGTTCCAAGGCACACATGACCTGATTCTTCATGCTTAAGTAGATCCTGTTCGTGACGCCAAGTTTGGAGCGCCCCCACACCGCCGCAGGGCCGAGGGGTACCCGGAGCCGGGCCTCTGGGATCTCAGTCCTGGGGTTGTCACGGTGGCTAGACCCGGTCCGTGGCCCTGTCTGTCAGTGGGGGACGTCCGGTGCAATAAGTGGTGTTGTAACGGTGCAGTTGTGGGGTGCAGGTCACGATAAATAATGAGGACACCAGGTTGCAGTCTCTTTACCTCTTTACTGAAGATCTCTGGGTCCTCAATCCAGAATACGGCTCACCAGGCTGCGCAAGTCCGGCCGGTCCAATGACACTTCCAGAGTTCTCTTCACAGGAGGAAATCTGTGCCTTCCCCCTAGCGCTATGTGTTGTAGTCCTTCCCTGCTGTGCTTACGGAAAGTACCCCACAACTGTTGTGTCTGTTTCTGATGTTCCCTCACAACTCGACTAGATGATGTTCTGCTAATCCTCCGTCCCTCCCTGAGGTTCGGGTAGGAACGGCACCCGTTTGACGGGTAGGCCTGGAGTTCTTCCGGGACCCTAGAGATGCCCCTCTCCCACAATTGCCTCCCAAGACTTCATAGGTGATTTGAGTTAGACAGCCAGCCTGAGACTGACTGCCCTGCCGCTGTTTGGAGTATTGCTTGAAGCTGAATGTTGTTCTACTCCCTCGGCGTTCCGGCCACCGGTAGTGCGCCTCAGTAGGATGTTGCTTCGGTCTTACAGCACGACTCCTACTGGTATTTCTCCTTTGCGTGATCCCGTTTCTCACTCAGCACAATCTATCTCGCTTCTAATCCTTTCTTGGGTACCGCCGCTACCCGGAGCAGGCACGGTCCCGTTACGTTCTTTCTTGTTGCCAAGCCTCTGTCAGGATCCCACCCCTGACAGAGACCCTACTGTATCTTCCCCTACAACACCCTCTGCCACAAGGTGTTGCCTGGTTCCAACCCAGTCAGCTTTCTGATCTAACTTCCTGCCTGACCCCCAGTTTACCCACTATGGTGGGGAGTGGCCTAATGAATAGCACCCTTAGCTCCCCCCGGAGGCCCGGCTGTGAAATGTATTGGTGTCTGTGATACCTGATCAGATGAACTCCTTCAGTGCCATCGGACGCACCATAGCTCCCCATAGTGGCGGAGCCACAGTACTGCAACGACCAGGACTCTGGGGCGCTGCAGTAGCATTAGCTACAATAAGGCTGCAGGTGGAAAACCTCTGTGAAGAGATATATAGTGCAAATCAAATGTTACCTTGTAATATACCTAGTAAGAGACTCCACCTGAGAGTTCTCTGGCCGTAGTCAATGACCCACCAATGTATTTGTAGCCCACTGTTCTCTATGATATATGACCCTGGTATTTTCCAGGGTGCCGGCTTACAATATGCATTTTTCAACAGAGGCCCTTTACCTCCAGCCCCCCTGCTAACTGTGCAAATCCTGTCCCTGCTACGGCCAGAGAACTCTCAGGTGGAGTCTCTTACTAGGTATATTACAAGGTAACATCTTATGATGCCTTTCCCTATGCACTACTTATGTATGCCTTAAACTTGATAGCACTCAGACATTTGATTTGCACTATATATCTCTTCACAGAGGTTTTCCACCTGCAGCCTTATTGTAGCTAATGCTACCTATTTACGTGTATTACCAGAGAAATCTTACAATAGTCCCACATTAACAGCAGCGCAAGGTAATACCCTTTATAACCATTTTCTATTTTCACCTCTGTACTGTATATACACAGTCTAACTTGGTGCATCTATAACAGAGTGCACCTATAATACTCCGGACCCACCAACCAATGAGCATTCCCTACGAGGATAATATTTCTCCCTACCTACTGACCTTACCAGGTAATACCATATAGTACTGCCTTTTACATGTCCATGCTGGCAATCCCCTAATCGGGTGCATCCTCTACAGGTTCCATCCTGCGGCACAATAGGACTATTGCAATTTATTCTGGGCCACTACTATACCATTTGGTACCCTTACCAGCTTCGACAGGTACAACTTCCGGCACCACTACTGTACATGCCCCTCCATGTGTTTTGTTTTACCATACATTCATTTCCTCCTATTTATTCCTGACAGATTATATCTACGGTACCACTAAGCAGGGCTATCCGTCTATTATTATAAATAAAATATTATGCAAGGTAATTTTCTCAATATTTGGCTTTAGGTTGTCTTACATTTATAGCCTCTACTAACACTATTTATTCTTTATAGATTTTCTATATGCTACAAGGATACTTTTGTGCTACACCACTATTCACCTTGCTAAGGTAAACCTCACCCCGGTATCTTCTCGTGCCTACCGTCCTTTGAACTATTATGAGATCACCTCCAATCACGCGGAACGTCACTCTCACCTACAACAAGGGGGGATTCCTCTCACCCGCGACAGGAGGCAATACCTGTAAAATGCTATGTCTTGTATATATGTATATATATTTATATATGTTTATGTTTATTTGTTCCCTCGGGCTTTTTGTGCTACAATTGTGAACGGAATGATCTTTGTATGTATACTCGTGTTGTACAATTGTTTATATATGTTTTGTTCTTTTCAGCGACCACTTGACAAAGACTCGGGAAGAGTCGAAACGTTGACTTCTGGTCGCATTTTTGCACTGTTGAACAATAAATCTATAGCACTTCAATAAATTCAAAAAATTGTTTCATATGATACCCTTAGAGTGTGCGGTGTATTATATTTAGTCTTAGTGTTTGGGACACTCCAGTCCTCTACACCGGCACCTCGCCCTACTTTAACCCTAGTGCACACCAATTTTTCCTCCATTTACTAGTTATCTTGGTTGCTGCACAGGGTTCCCAAATGTCAACCGATACTTTTGCCTATGACATAGCTACTAGCTCAAACATATTATCCCAAGTTACTAGTTCCGCTGAGTTCCTTAAGATACCAGCAACTGATTTGAGGACCAGGGATTACGAGAAGACCAAACGTAAACTAGTCTCGTATGACCTACACTGCATTACCTTAGCAGAATATCATCGCCAAAGCAAAATCCCCAGGGGATTGAGGAGTCATTTACGACCTACTCTATTTGCAGACAATCAAGAATATTGTGACAAATACCAAAAAATACTCAATAAGTGCTCATTAGATATTATTGTTCTAACTGTGGAGTACCTCCAGAAGGAAATTTCTGAAATTAGAAAAAATATCCAGGCCATCGAGAGTCAACTAGCAGCTACCCTCCCTTCTGCCGAGTGGTCCACCTTGAAGGAAAAGACGGACAAAATCATCACTGAACACCAGAAGAACCTCCAAGACCGCAAAAGACAGAAGTTTCAAAGGGACAACGACGATTATCTGTCTAATCGTGTCTACAGATGGAGCGATTCCAACACGTTTACATCTTGGCGACGACGCCCTATGCAAAGAAGATTCGATTCACACAGCTCTGGCAGCGACTCGTCTGTAGGCTCAACCAGACCACCTTTTTTAGGGAAAGGTCGCAGGGGAGGATACCAGCACGGAGACCAGTCCGACGGGCGCGGAGAAAGAATGACAACACGCAGCCAGGTAAGCCATCCAACCTGGTGATGAACATTTCGAGCCATAACCTGTCCCCGCGGAACTATCAGTGCTACAGAAGGGTTTATCCTTTTGCCCCACCCCTCACTGGGACTCGTTCCAATTGGAAAAGGACCTAAACAGGTTCTATAGATCTATTAGACTTAAAACTCATTTTGGCTCTGGGGCCACTACGAGTTCAAGTGTCTCAACTTCCTCTGAGAATGTAACAGATTTATCAATTGCCTCCTTGGGTTTACGTAATACGAGCACCTTTTCACCCCCTCACTCATATCATGCGGCTGAAACTGTAATTTCTCTCATCGATTGAGATATTAAATCCCTGATTCATCAACAAAAACTTGGGTTTTTTCCCACTCACACGAACCTCACCCTTGATGAAAAACATGCTCTTACAGCTCTGCGATCTAATAAAAACATAATCATAAAGCCGGCTGATAAAGGGGGTGCCACTGTCGTTATGGACCGCTCCCTATATCATGCGGAAGTACTCCGACAGCTATCAGATACAGATACCTATAAGGCTATCCCTAGGGATCCCACCCCTAAGATCTCCCAACGTATACGGGACCTTCTCACCCTTTATCTTGACAAGAAAACAATAGACACCAAAACAGCAACCTTTCTAAAAAAACCCCACCCAATGATTCCAGTTTTCTACGTTTTACCCAAAATCCACAAATCCCTCAGTAACCCTCCAGGGAGGCCCATTGTGGCCTCTACGGATTCTGTCTTCTCACCTCTCTCAATTTTCTTAGAAAAGATCCTGACACCCCTTGTCAAGAGGACAAGATCTTTTCTTTTGGACACTAGCCAGTTTTTGGGTGTTATAAGAAATATCCGACAAATACCTGAGTCCAGCCTACTAGTCACCTTGGATGTACAAAGTCTGTACACATCCATTTCACACGAAAGGGGTATCCTAGCTACCAAGGACCTATTAGATAAATCTGATTTGTCACCTAATTCCATCAATTTCTTTCTAGACCTACTCAGGGTAGTACTTTATGAGAACTACTTCCTATACGAGGATTCGTACTATGTCCAGGCACGGGGGACCGCCATGGGCTCAAACGTGGCCCCGGCGTACGCCAATGCCTATATGCATTCCTTCGAGGAACAATTTATCTACAACAATGAATCTTTTCTCCAGTATGCAATTGAATATCATCGTTACATAGATGACATTTTCATGATCTGGACAGGTACCCCAGACACACTGAGTGAATTCCATGGATATCTCTACTCCATCTTTCAAGAACTTCAGTTTACATTAAACTCCAGTGCTACACACATAGCCTTTCTCGACACCATGGTCCTGAAGGACCCCCAGGGTAGACTGAGCACAGATCTCCACACCAAACCCACTGACTGTAACAGTCTATTGCTGTATTCTAGCTGTCATCCTAGGTCCACAAAAGACAGCCTTCCCCGCTCGCAATTTAAAAGAGTGTCACGAATAGTGTCGGATCCGGAAACACTCCATACTAGACTTGACCTTATGTCTGAGAAATTTAGGGATAGAGAATACCCCTCCACACTATTACATCAAGAACGGTTACTGTCCTCTGCTCCCGTGGGAGACCAACCACCTAAATTAAAACAGGAGCGGCTTCCTTTTGTACATACTCACCACCCGTTCATGCCGAAGGTCCACTCAGCCATCAGGAGACATTGGCCTCTTTTGGGCAAAGCCTATCCAAGTATTCCCTCTTTTCAAACACCAGCTCTGATGAGCACTAGACGACCCCCAAACATCAGGGATCAGATCGTAAGGGCTGACATAGGGAGTGCACGCACGGAACTTACCCAACAACTCCTCAGTACACGCCGACAGGGTACGTTTCCATGCCTCCATTGCGCTGCCTGTTCTAACATAATCAGAACAGACAGTATCACGCACCCAAGAACTGGGAAGTCCTTTCCAATACGGGTTTTTTTCACCTGCGAATCCAACTTCGTGGTGTACCTAATCAAGTGCCCATGTGGCCTTCTGTATGTTGGCGAAACCATACAACATGTAAGGGATCGCGTGGCAAGCCACAAATCCACGATTAGATGTGGTAAAACATGGCTCCCCCTGCCAGCCCATTTTGCTGCTGCCAGACACACGGTAGCACAACTCAAGTTCCAGGTTATAGAGCAGGTACCTAGACCAAGGCGGGGGGGTGACCACATCAAATTACTTCGATCCAGGGAGGCGTACTGGATCTATACACTTGATACGCTTGCACCAAAGGGCCTAAATAGGGAAATTGACTGGCTGCCCTAAATTTTGATATTGACATGTCTTCTTTCTTTCCTTATAGACCCGCTGACGTGGTGGTGAGTCTAATCTCCATTCGGTATGACTACCCTCTTCCCCGCTAAGGGGGTTATCATCTAATTTTTATTTTTATTTTTTATTTTTAATTTTATTTTTATTTTTATTATTATTTTTATTTTTACTATCATTATTTTTATTTTTATTTTTTTCTTATTTTTTTCATTTTATTTCCATTCTTATTAGTTTATTTTTTATTTTTTTTCCCATCAAGGTGCATATATTGTTCAGACTTTTTTCCTATATTTTTCCGCAAATCTCCGTTTTGTTCCCATTTATTTTATTTTCTTTTTCTTTTTCATTGGTTTTTCATTGTTTTTTCATTTTAATTCATTTTTCTTTTCATTCTTATTTTAATTTTTAACTTTTAGTCTTACCATCATTCCTTTCCATTGCTCCACAATTAAGGTTCCTATATGTACCAGGGGTTTGCCCCTCCTATACAGAACAGCTAACCTATACCGTATTTATAATCTGTCTGGACGTTTAACCATTGTGTCACACCTACTCCACATACACCTAAGTCCAGCGGTCATCCCAGAGCGCAGGCGCTATCACCATAGGTTACACATAGCGCTGTGTTCCCCTGACCACGTCCGCACTTGCGCAGTGCATTCCAGTAGTTACCCTACAGCGCAGGCACTGTTACTATAACTAGTATACAGCGCTCCGTTCCCTTGACGACGCCTGCTCCTGCGCAGTTGATTCCAGAGGCCAGGACTTCCGGTACAGGATGACGCACTTCCGGTGCCGCAGGTCCCTCCGCGCTCAAATACAAAGCACAGGACGCCATTCAGCACCTGCTCACACAGCAAGGCGCAGGAGCGCCGCTGATATCACAGCGTCACCAGGTAATACCCTGACCCACCAATGTATTTGTAGCCCACTGTTCTCTGTCATGGTTCTCAATGGCAAGAGAACATAGTAAAGCATACAAAAAGGACTAGCTCTTGGAAGATGGAAACTCGAGCTGACTGTGAGCTAAACCTACCGCACAACTAACAGTGGCCGGGTAGCGTGCCTACGTTTTATCCCTAGACGCCCAGCGCCAGCCGGAGAACTGACTGACCCTAGCAGAGGAAAATACAGACCTGGCTTACCTCTAGAGAAATTTTCCCCAAAAGGCAGACAGTAGCCCCCACATATATTGTCGGTGATTTCAGAGGAAATTGACATACGAAGTATGAAGATAGGTTTAGCAAATTGAGGTCCGCTTACTAGATAGTAGGAAGACAGAAAAGGGAACTTCACAGTCAGCTGAAAACCCTTTCAATACCATCCTGAAATTACTTTAAGACTCTAATATCAACTCATGACACCAGAGTGGCAATTTCAGCTCACAAGAGCTTCCAGCCTCAGAAATAATCAATCGCAGAGAACTGGAACAAAAATGCAAAACAAACATAGGACTACAAGTCCAACTTAGCTGATAGTAGTCTAGGAGCAGGAACATGCAACAGAAAGGCTTCTGGTAACATTGTTGGCCGGCATAGAAATGACTGAGGAGCAAGGTTAAATAGAAAACTCCCACATCCTGATGGAAACAGGTGAACAGAGGAGATGAAGCACGCAAGTGCAGTACCACCAGAAACCACCGGGGGAGCCCAGAAACCAAATTCACAACAGTACCCCCCCCCTCAAGGAGGGGGCACCGAACCCTCACCAGAACCACCAGGGCGATCAGGATGAGCCCTATGAAAGGCACGGACCAAATCGGAGGCATGAACATCAGAGGCTGTCACCCAAGAGTTATCCTCCTGACCGTAGCCCTTCCACTTGACCAGATACTGAAGTCTCCGTCTGGAAACACGGGAGTCCAAGATCTTCTCGACAACGTACTCCAACTCACCCTCAACCAACACCGGAGCAGGAGGCTCAACGGAAGGCACAACCGGTACCTCATACCTGCGCAACAATGACCGATGGAAGACATTATGAATAGAAAAAGATGCAGGGAGGTCCAAACGAAAGGACACAGGGTTAAGAATCTCCAATATCTTGTACGGGCCGATGAACCGAGGCTTAAACTTAGGAGAAGAAACCTTCATAGGGACAAAACGAGAAGATAACCACACCAAGTCCCCAACACAAAGACGAGGACCAACACGACGACGGCGGTTGGCAAAATGCTGAGTCTTCTCCTGGGACAACTTCAAATTGTCCACCACATGCCCCCAAATCTGATGCAACCTCTCCACCACAGCATCCACTCCAGGACAATCCGAAGACTCCACCTGACCGGAAGAGAAACGAGGATGAAACCCCGAATTACAGAAGAAAGGAGAAACCAAGGTGGCAGAACTAGCCCGATTATTGAGGGCAAACTCCGCCAAGGGCAAAAAGGCAACCCAATCATCCTGATCCGCAGACACAAAACACCTCAAATAAGTCTCCAAGGTCTGATTAGTTCTCTCGGTCTGGCCATTAGTCTGAGGGTGGAAAGCAGACGAAAAAGACAAATCAATGCCCATCCTAGCACAGAACGCTCGCCAAAATCTAGACACGAATTGGGTTCCCCTGTCAGAAACGATATTCTCCGGAATACCATGCAAGCGCACCACATTTTGAAAAAACAGAGGAACCAGCTCGGATGAAGAAGGCAATTTAGGCAAGGGAACCAAATGGACCATCTTAGAGAAACGGTCACACACCACCCAGATGACAGACATCTTCTGAGAAACATGGAGATCAGAAATAAAATCCATGGAGATGTGAGTCCAAGGCCTCTTCGGAATAGGCAAGGATAACAACAATCCACTAGCCCGAGAACAACAAGGCTTGGCCCGAGCACAAACATCACAAGACTGCACAAAACCTCGCACATCTCGCGACAGGGAAGGCCACCAGAAGGACCTAGCCACCAAATCCCTGGTACCAAAGATTCCAGGATGACCCGCTAACGCAGAAGAATGGACCTCCGAGATGACTCTACTGGTCCAATCATCAGGAACAAACAATCTACCAGGCGGGCAACGATCAGGTCTATCCGCCTGAAACTCCTGCAAGACCCGTCGCAAATCTGGGGAAACAGCAGATAATATCACTCCATCCTTAAGGATACCTGTAGGTTCAGAATTACCAGGGGAATCAGGCTCAAAACTCCTAGAAAGGGCATCCGCCTTCACATTTTTAGAACCCGGTAGGTAAGAAACCACAAAATTAAACCGAGAGAAAAATAACGACCAGCGTGCCTGTCTAGGATTCAGGCGCCTGGCGGACTCAAGATAAATCAAATTCTTGTGGTCGGTCAATACCACCACCTGATGTCTAGCCCCCTCAAGCCAATGACGCCACTCCTCAAAAGCCCACTTCATAGCCAAGAGCTCCCGATTACCAATATCATAATTTCGCTCAGCGGGCGAAAACTTACGAGAAAAGAACGCACAAGGTCTCATCACGGAGCAGTCGGAACTTTTCTGCGACAAAACCGCCCCAGCTCCGATTTCTGAAGCGTCGACCTCAACCTGAAAAGGAAGAGTAACATCAGGCTGACGCAATACAGGGGCGGAAGAAAAGCGGCGCTTAAGCTCCCGAAAGGCCTCCACAGCAGCAGGGGACCACTCAGCAACATCAGCACCCTTCTTAGTCAAATCAGTCAACGGTTTAGCGACATCAGAAAAACCAGTTATAAATCGACGATAAAAATTAGCAAAGCCCAAAAACTTCTGAAGGCTCTTAAGAGAAGAGGGTTGCGTCCAATCACAAATAGCCTGAACCTTGACAGGGTCCATCTCAATGGAAGAGGGGGAAAAAATGTACCCCAAAAACGAAATCTTTTGAACCCCAAAAACGCACTTAGAACCCTTTACACACAAGGAATTAGAGCGCAAAACCTGAAAAACTCTCCTGACCTGTTGGACATGAGAGTCCCAGTCCTCCGAAAAAATCAAAATATCATCCAGATACACAATCAAAAATGTATCCAAATATTCACGGAAAATGTCATGCATAAAGGACTGAAAGACTGAAGGGGCATTTGAAAGACCAAAAGGCATTACTAAATACTCAAAATGGCCCTCAGGCGTATTAAATGCGGTTTTCCACTCATCCCCCTGCTTAATTCGCACTAAATTATACGCCCCACGAAGATCAATCTTAGAGAACCACTTGGCCCCCTTTATTCGAGCAAACAAATCAGTAAGCAGTGGCAAAGGATACTGATATTTAACCGTGATTTTATTCAAAAGCCGATAATCAATACACGGCCTCAAAGAGCCATCTTTTTTAGATACAAAGAAAAAAACGGCTCCTAAGGGAGATGACGAAGGACGAATATGTCCCTTTTCCAAGGACTCCTTAATATATTCCCGCATAGCAGCATGTTCAGGCACAGATAGATTAAATAAACGACCCTTTGGAAACTTACTGCCCGGAATCAGATCTATAGTACAATCGCACTCTCTGTGCGGAGGTAGTGAACCAATTTTAGGCTCCTCAAAAACGTCACGATAATCAGATAAAAATTCCGGAATCTCAGAGGGAATAGATGACGAAATGGAAACCAAAGGTACGTCCCCATGAGTCCCCTGACATCCCCAGTTTAACACAGACATTGCTTTCCAGTCGAGGACTGGGTTATGAGATTGCAGCCATGGCAATCCAAGCACCAACACATCATGTAGATTATACAACACAAGGAAGCGAATAATCTCCTGGTGATCCGGATTAATACGCATATTTACTTGTGTCCAGTATTGTGGTTTATTACTAGCCAATGGCGTGGAGTCAATACCCTTCAGAGGTATAGGAACTTCCAGAGGCTCTAAATCAAACCCACAGCATTTGGCAAAGGACCAATCCATAAGACTCAAAGCGGCGCCAGAGTCGACATAGGCGTCCGCGGTAATAGACGATAAAGAGCAAATCAGGGTCACAGATAGAATAAACTTAGACTGTAAAGTGCCAATTGAAACAGACTTATCAACCTTCTTAGTACGTTTAGAGCATGCTGATATAACATGAGTTGAATCACCACAATAGAAGCATAACCCATTTTTTCGCCTAAAATTCTGTCGTTCGCTTCTGGACAGAATTCTATCACATTGCATAATCTCTGGCGCCTTCTCAGTAGACACCGCCAAATGGTGCACAGGTTTGCGCTCCCGCAAACGCCGATCAATCTGAATAGCCATTGTCATGGACTCATTCAGACCTGTAGGCACAGGGAACCCCACCATAACATCCTTAATGGCATCAGAGAGACCCTCTCTGAAATTCGCCGCCAGGGCGCACTCATTCCACTGAGTAAGCACAGACCACTTACGAAATTTTTGGCAGTATATTTCAGCCTCATCTTGCCCTTGAGACAGGGCCATTAAGGCTTTTTCAGCCTGAATCTCTAAATGAGGTTCCTCATAAAGCAACCCCAAAGCCAGGAAAAACGCATCCACATTGAGCAACGCAGGATCCCCTGGTGCAAAGCAAATGCCCAGTCCTGAGGGTCGCCCCGGAGCAAGGAAATTACAATCCTGACCTGCTGTGCAGGATCTCCAGCGGAGCGAGATCTCAGAGACAAAAAATAATTTACAATTATGTTTGAAATTCTGGAAGCGAGATCTATCCCCGGAGAAAAATTCAGGTAAAGGAATTCTAGGTTCAGATATAGGAGCATGAATAACAAAATCCTGTAAACTTTGAACCTTCACAGCGAGATTATCCAAACCGGTAGCTAAACTCTGAGGATCCATATTAATCAGGTGAAATCAGAACCATTCAAGGATTAGAAGGAGAGAGAGACGAAGGCTGCAGTAAGCAGAGATGCAAGTGAATCAACTAATGAGCAAACTCAGGAAAAAAAAAAATAAATAAATTCTCTGCAGAGTTCTTTTCTCTCCTTTCTTCTGCCAATTATTTTAACCCTTGGCCGGCCAAACTGTCATGGTTCTCAATGGCAAGAGAACATAGTAAAGCATACAAAAAGGACTAGCTCTTGGAAGATGGAAACTCGAGCTGACTGTGAGCTAAACCTACCGCACAACTAACAGTGGCCGGGTAGCGTGCCTACGTTTTATCCCTAGACTCCCAGCGCCAGCCGGAGAACTGACTGACCCTAGCAGAGGAAAATACAGACCTGGCTTACCTCTAGAGAAATTTTCCCCAAAAGGCAGACAGTAGCCCCCACATATATTGTCGGTGATTTCAGAGGAAATTGACATACGAAGTATGAAGATAGGTTTAGCAAATTGAGGTCCGCTTACTAGATAGTAGGAAGACAGAAAAGGGAACTTCACAGTCAGCTGAAAACCCTTTCAATACCATCCTGAAATTACTTTAAGACTCTAATATCAACTCATGACACCAGAGTGGCAATTTCAGCTCACAAGAGCTTCCAGCCTCAGAAATAATCAATCGCAGAGAACTGGAACAAAAATGCAAAACAAACATAGGACTACAAGTCCAACTTAGCTGATAGTAGTCTAGGAGCAGGAACATGCAACAGAAAGGCTTCTGGTAACATTGTTGGCCGGCATAGAAATGACTGAGGAGCAAGGTTAAATAGAAAACTCCCACATCCTGATGGAAACAGGTGAACAGAGGAGATGAAGCACGCAAGTGCAGTACCACCAGAAACCACCGGGGGAGCCCAGAAACCAAATTCACAACAGTTCTCTCTGATATATGACCCTGGTATTTTCCAGGGTGCCGGCTTACAATATGCATTTTTCTGCAGAGGCCCTTTACCTCCAGCCCCCCTGCTAACTGTGCAAATCCTGTCCCTGCTACGGCCAGAGAACTCTCAGGTGGAGTCTCTTACTAGGTATATTACAAGGTAACATCTTATGATGCCTTTCCCTATGCACTACTTATGTATGCCTTAAACTTGATAGCACTCAGACATTTGATTTGCACTATATATCTCTTCACAGAGGTTTTCCACCTGCAGCCTTATTGTAGCTAATGCTACCTATTTACGTGTATTACCAGAGAAATCTTACAATAGTCCCACATTAACAGCAGCGCAAGGTAATACCCTTTATAACCATTTTCTATTTTCACCTCTGTACTGTATATACACAGTCTAACTTGGTGCATCTATAACAGAGTGCACCTATAATACTCCGGACCCACCAACCAATGAGCATTCCCTACGAGGATAATATTTCTCCCTACCTACTGACCTTACCAGGTAATACCATATAGTACTGCCTTTTACATGTCCATGCTGGCAATCCCCTAATCGGGTGCATCCTCTACAGGTTCCATCCTGCGGCACAATAGGACTATTGCAATTTATTCTGGGCCACTACTATACCATTTGGTACCCTTACCAGCTTCGACAGGTACAACTTCCGGCACCACTACTGTACATGCCCCTCCATGTGTTTTGTTTTACCATACATTCATTTCCTCCTATTTATTCCTGACAGATTATATCTACGGTACCACTAAGCAGGGCTATCCGTCTATTATTATAAATAAAATATTATGCAAGGTAATTTTCTCAATATTTGGCTTTAGGTTGTCTTACATTTATAGCCTCTACTAACACTATTTATTCTTTATAGATTTTCTATATGCTACAAGGATACTTTTGTGCTACACCACTATTCACCTTGCTAAGGTAAACCTCACCCCGGTATCTTCTCGTGCCTACCGTCCTTTGAACTATTATGAGATCACCTCCAATCACGCGGAACGTCACTCTCACCTACAACAAGGGGGGATTCCTCTCACCCGTGACAGGAGGCAATACCTGTAAAATGCTATGTCTTGTATATATGTATATATATTTATATATGTTTATGTTTATTTTTTCCCTCGGGTTTTTTGTGCTACAATTGTGAACGGAATGATCTTTGTATGTATACTCGTGTTGTACAATTGTTTATATATGTTTTGTTCTTTTCAGCGACCACTTGACAAAGACTCGGGAAGAGTCGAAACGTTGACTTCTGGTCGCATTTTTGCACTGTTGAACAATAAATCTATAGCACTTCAATAAATTCCAAAAATTGTTTCATATGATACCCTTAGAGTGTGCAGTGTATTATATTAAGTCTTAGTGTTTGGGACACTCCAGTCCTCTACACCGGCACCTCGCCCTACTTTAACCCTAGTGCACACCAATTTTTCCTCCTGTCACTGATTTGAGACTGGAATGGAGGTTCACCTTCCAACAAGACAATGTCCCAGAGCATACTGCTAAAGTAACACTCGAGTGGTTTAAGGGGAAAAGTGTAAATGTTTTGGAGCTTAGTCAAAGTCCAGACATTAATAGAAATTGAGAATCTGTGGTCAAACTTGAATACTGCTGTTCACCAGAGGAAACCATCTAATTTGAAGGAGCTGGAGCAGTTTTGCTTTGAGGAATGGGCAAAATTTCCAGTGGCAAAATGTGGAAAGCTCATAGAGACTTATCCACAGCAACTTGCAGCTGCAATTGCTGCAAAAGAAGACTCTACAAAGTGCTGACTTTAGGGGGATAAATAGTTATGCACACTGAAGTTTTCAGTTATTTTGTCCTATTTGTTGTTTTCTTCACAATAAAACGAAAACCAAATGTTCATCGGTGCCAATGCGTGTCACACGGATGACATCAATGTGTGTTCTCCGTGTGCACGTGTGCGGGACGTTTTGCGGCCCATGCTGACGGTAAAAAACGGACATATTGGCGTGTTTTGCCCACGGACACACGGTCCGTAAAAACACACTGACATGTGCACAGATCCATTCATTTTAATGGGTCTACTTATGTCAGTGTCTCCGGTACATGTGAAAACTGTCGCCACACGTACTGGAGACAGGGATGTGTGAAAGAGGCCTAACCTACTCTGCAATGCCCATTTGTCAAACTCCTCTGTTTTGTTCTTTTTACATGTAAGGGGAACATCAGAACAATCTCTGTCCTTGGGAAAGTCAACCAAATTATACTCGGCATCACCACCTTGTCTGAATCCTACTAATTAACATGATGTACCATAGTATTGGGCTTCATTCACACATCCATTTTTTTGTTGTAAGCGTGGTGTCATTCCCAATTTGTGGAACAGCCATATGAGTTGTATCGATGTGCTGTCTGATTGTCACTGACTGCTAGCTAAGAGAAGGTTGATAATCCTCCATTTTTTATTTCGCATACAAGAAAAATGGATGACCTCAGCCCAAAACTATGTAAAAATCAGTTCCAGCACACTGATGAAAAAGATCTTTCCTTTTATTTTGCAGACGAGAAAAGAAAGGCCAAGTAAAATCAATCTTATTTCGTAAGCACCGTTGAATCTCACTTTCTGCAAAATGACACTAAAGGTACCTTCACACGAAACGACTTTGTAACGATATCGCTAGCGATCCGTGACGTTGCAGCGTCCTCGCTAGCGATATCGTTTAGTTTGACACGCAGCAGCGATCAGGATCCTGCTGTGATGTCGCTGGTCGCTGAATAAAGTCCAGAACTTTATTTGGTCGTCCGATCGCCGTGTATCGTTGTGTTTGAAAGCAAAAGCAACGATACTAGCGATGTTTTACACTGGTAACCAGGGTAAACATCGGGTTACCAAGCGCAGGGCCGCGCTTAGTAACCCGATGTTTACCCTGGTTACCAGCGTAAAAGTAAAAAAAACAAACAGTACATGCTCACCTGCGCGTCCCCCAGCGTCTGCTTCCTGACACTTACTGAGCGCCGGCCCTAAAGTGAAAGTGAAAGCACAGCGGTGACGTCACCGCTGTGCTGTTAGGGCCGGAGCTCAGTCAGTGTCAGGAAGCAGATGCTGGGGGACGCGCAGGTGAGCATGTACTGTTTTTTTTTTTTACTTTTACGCTGGTAACCAGGGTAAACATCGGGTTACTAAGCGCGGCCCTGCGCTTAGTAACCCGATGTTTACCCTGGTTACCCGGGGACCTCGGCATCGTTGGTCGCTGGAGAGCGGTCTGTGTGACAGCTCTCCAGCGATCAAACAGCGACGCTGCAGCGATCGGCATCGTTGTCGCTATCGCTGCAGCGTCGCTTCGTGTGAAGGTACCTTAAGGCTGCCGTCACACTATCAGTATTTGCTCAGTATTTTACATCGGTATTTGTAAGCCAAAACCAAGTGAGGAACAGTCAGGGGAAAAGTATAAAAGAAACATGTCACCATTTCTGTATTTCTCACCCACTGCTGGTTTTGGTTTACAAATACTGAGGTAAAATACTAACAAATAACTGACAGTGTGCACATGGCCTAATTCAAGTTGCACTGACACAGAAACCCTTGGAGACTGCAGTAACAGAGCTGTCAGGTCCTGATAGTTATTTGTGGGGCAAGAAAGAACTGATAATGTTCCCAATAAAATCAATTAGTAGTGATTAAAAATAGTTTCCATGTAGCCCTAAGAACATATTAACTGGACAACATGCTTATATTTAGCATTGTAAGTGCAGGTTTGCAGCTCTATGTGTGTAGGGTTATTTTAGTCATCTTTCCAGTAATATGATATTTTGCAATCTCACTCTGACTAAATTAAAAGTTGCTATAGGCGAAACCTCTGGGCACACATTCAGCAATGCATTCTTTCTATAATAACAGATATACTATGGCATGTCCCCGTATTTGGAATGATATCTGTACCCTTAGTAATTTAAGCATCTACAATTCTTCAAGTCCACTAGGTATTGTGCAATGATTCTCGTTTTTGTCATATACAATTTACATTGCACAACCAAAAAAAAACACAAGTTTCAAATTACTAATCCAAGCTTTTGAAAACTTTCTGACAAATATGCTGAAATGACAATGACAAAGGTGTCTAGATTACTGAATGCAATCTTCAAGAATAAAAGATGTTAAAAACAATCACCATCCCCACTCCTCCAGGATCTTGTTTGGTGAAGTAAATAGTGATCAACAATGGGACTTTGCACTTTGCTTTCAGCTCAGGAATAGTGTGCTAAGGAATC
Organism: Ranitomeya variabilis; assembly: GCF_051348905.1. Classification (NCBI taxonomy): domain Eukaryota; kingdom Metazoa; phylum Chordata; class Amphibia; order Anura; family Dendrobatidae; genus Ranitomeya; species Ranitomeya variabilis. The sequence continues at coordinate 273,392,652 of NC_135236.1, read as the reverse complement.
GCAGAATTCACAGGTTGCTGTCAATGTGCCCTTTGTATGGATGTTTAAGATCAAAAAGTTCTGGTTGCTCATTTTTCACGGATTTAGCTTTTGTTCACTTTTCTGGCCATCTGGATTTACTTCCTCCTCTGCCATGTTATAGATAAGCTGGAGGGAAACAAATGACAGATCTGATTCTATAGATTTCTATGGGACAGATTCTAATTCTTCCGGAGGATCAGCTATTGAGCTGTCTGGTTTTAGAGCCAATCAGAATATGCTACATGGCACAACTATGGCAGCAGAACAGTGCACAAAGTGCACAACTTTGACATCAGTAGTGTTTCTGGTTTCTCTATATCTGTTGTGTCTGTTCAGTTATTTTATGCCTATGTAAGGAAGAAGACCAAGCTGTGGGTGCTGGCAGAGCACTGGATCCAGAACTGCTGGGGCTGTGCCTCTTGTTGCAAGGGGGGAAGAAAATTAGAGATGGAAAGGACTGACCACCTGCTGGGAGGGGGTGTGGTAAGCGAGAAGAAGAGGGAGGGTTGCGCGGGAAGACAGAGAGAGTTCCCGCCAGAGAGGAGAGAGCAGGGACCTGCTGCGCGCCGCATGTAGTATTAGTCCGCGCGCTAGTGAAAAGGAACGAGGGCAGAGCACGCTGAATGGGTGAGTGTGGTGCAGAACTCCCAATTGCAGAGCACAATGAGCGGGAGAGTGTTGTGCAGGGCTCCCAATTGCAGAGCATGCCGAGCAGGAAAGTGTTGTGCAGAACTCCCGATTGCAGAGCACGCCGAGTGGGAGATTGTGGTAAAAGACTCCCGGCTGCAGAGCAGCGTGATGGACTAGGGGCTCAATGGGAAAGACTGATAACTGCCAGTTGCCTCCAAAAGAGATCTGTTGGGCTGGAAAGCCTGAAGGTCGCAACACCGGCTGATGCCTTTGCGCCTCTGTGTTATTGCATCCATTTACCTGCTTTACATTTGGCATAGTCAGCAGGATGCGGTCTTTGGACAAAGACGCAGCAGACTAATCCCCCATGGGTGCCCCACGGTCTAGCTTACCATTGGGGGTCATGCTCCGCAATCTCCCAAAATTCACTGGGAGTAATATAACGCTGTGGGACTGGACCAAGCAGGTTAAAAGCATGTTGAGGATGCACCCGATGACCCCTGCTATGCAAGCTGAGATTGTTGTGATGGCCCTGGATGGTGAGGCTCAGTGCTGTGTCATGTTTCGTCCATCCCATGAGCGGAATAATCTGGATAAAGTGATGCAGATCCTGAAAGAAATGCATGGGGATCCCACCAAATTTGGGGAGTTACGGATGCGACCGTTCCATGAGGTCCAGAGGGAAGGTGAGTCTATGACCTAGTTTATTAATGCATTGCAGGAGGTGAATGCGCATATCGTTAAGGGGGATGATGTGGGGGCTATAGGAGCAGGACCCCCTGAGGTGATACTGAGGGATCAGTTTGTGTCTCAGGGACGCACAGCTTAAACAAGCTTTGCGAGAGCACCTGCGTGCTAAGCCATGTATGACATTCCTAGAAATAGGGGTGGAAACGCGTGTGAGAGAGCAGGAACAGGGGTCGGCGACCTTGACAGGGATGGTCAAGGGCAATGAGGTACCAACCCCGCCCGCAGCTGAGCCAGAGTGGGCCCGGGAAGAGTGGTCCAGCCTTAGAAGAGTCCCAACTTCAGGCCAAAATGCGTCAAGAGATATGACTGATTTAGAGTCTTGCTTGTTTGTCGAGCCTTGCCAGGGAACTGGACAACCCCATGCAGAATGGAATCCGACTTGTTTTCGGTATGGGAATACTGGACACTACTCCCGAGGCTGTACGAGACGGGGACAGTCCCTACCACGGCAGCCGTTAAACTAGTGGGCTCTATGTCTGGGGGACACAGCCTGAATGATCAAGGAAGAAAGATGGGAGTCCCAGAGGTTTAACCTCTGTGACCCCTACTGTCTGGGCTGAAGTGAATGGGCGAGCAGTTCATTGCCTAATTTATACCAGATCACAAATGACCACCATGCCAGAAGCTTATTTCTGACATCATTTTCTGGAAGTGTCACGGCCAGAGTGGGGCCCTGTAATCGGATTGCAGCCAACCAGTTGCCCTTCCCAGTCGCAGGGGTGGTCTGGATGGAGATCCGAGTGTGTGAGAAGGATGTAGGCCTAAAAGGGGTCATGTTGATTGCCGGAGATGTCGGTAACGGGCCTGTGGTGACTCTCAGAATGAATGTACTGAAAGAAATTGGATATCTTCTGATCATTGAGCCGCAAAGGGCCTTTTTGGACCAATGCAGCCCACAAACTCCTCAAAGGAAGGTATTCCAGCAACTGATTCGAGCTGCCCAGGCTTAGCAAATGTTGAGTGGAGGGAAAGTCCTGGGGAAGGTGATGGTTCCCGCAGCTGCTAAACTTATTATACCGCCTGGTCAAATGATGCTCAAGTTACCAGTACAAGCCTATACGTCCCTCGAGGGGGTGGAAATACAGATAGAGCCAACATCGGTGGATCAGGTACCCCATGGACTCCTCATAGCCCGGACATTGGCCACAGTCCATGACGGTAATGTTGTAGTGTGGTGCGTCAACCTGGGAGAAGATAGCCTCAGCTTCTCGCCTAAGAGTGAAGTGGCTCAGGTCCTGGGAATGCCAGAAGCAGTGGTGCAACCTGAGACTGTGCAATTGGCAGTCATGCAAGGTGATCCCTGGACCCTAGCCATTAAAATGGCATGGGAACAGTTGTTTGGAAGCGTAAGGGATGGTTGTCGGATCTTGGAGCAGATGTGGACCGAATTGATGGGGCTTTTACCTCAGCAGGTACAACAAGAGAAAGCTGTGTTAGAGCGATATCAAGAGGTCTTTGCCCGCCATGAAATAATTTCGGGTGCACTCAAGCTATCATCCATGAAATTCCCAAAGGATGTGCTGCACCAATTCGGGATAGATATCGACAGATACCTCCTCAGATGTATAAAGAAGTGAAGGCTCACATGCTGCATTGCGGAGTTATATGGGAAAGATAGAGCCCGTGGGCGGCCCCTATAGTTTTAGTTCGGAAGAAGGACGGAACCTGTTATGGACCTGGTGGTTAGGAGCACCCGGAATGACCTGATGAGTAAACTAGTAATCGGAACAAGCTCTGGGAAAGTGGGAACTCTGCTGACCGCAAACTCTACTTCTATCACACACACTAGAAATAGCCGTGGAGCGTACCTAACTCTCCCTAGACGCCTCTTCACAGCCTAAGAACTAACTACCCCTAAAGATAGAAATAGAAGCCTAACCTTGCATCAGAGAAATTCCGCAAAGGTAAAGGCAGCCCCCCACATATATTGACTGTGAGTTAAGAGGAAAGTCACAAACACAGGAATGAAACAGGTTTTAGCAAAGGAGGCCAGACTTCACTAAATAGTCAGAGGATAGAAAAGGGAACTATGCGGTCAGCACAAAAGACTACAAAAAACCACGCAGAGTAAGCAAAAAGACTCCCCACACCGACTCACGGTGTGGAGGTACCACTCGGCACCCCAGAGCTTCCAGCTAGCAAGGGAATATCATGATAGCAAGCTGGACTAGAAATTAGCAGTACTAAGAAATATATTCAGGAAGCAGTAACAACAAATAAACTAGCAAAGACTTAGCTTCTGCTGGAGTAGACAGGTCCTCAGAGAAGTCCAACAGAGATCTGAACCAATACTGAAACATTGACAGCTGGCATGAAGTAACGATCTGAGTGGAGTTAAATAGGGAAGCCAGCATAGCAATAAACGAGAGCAGCTGACAAAACCAACCTCAGTGACCAGCAGTTCCGCTCAAAGCCACCAGAGGGAGTCCAAGAGCAGAACTAACCAAAGTACCTTTCATGACCACAGGAGGGAGTCCGAGAACGGAATTCACAACAGGAACCCTGCGCTTCTGTGTCGATTACAGACGACTGAATGCTTATACAGTGTGGGACTCCTATCCATTGCCTAGAATTGAGGAATCCCTATCTGCCTTGGGAAAGGCAAAGTACTTTTCAACTCTGGATCTGGCCAGCGGGTACTGGCAGGTGCCCATGGCTGAACATGACCGGACAAAGATGGCATTCATATAGCCCATGGGACTGTTTGAGTTTAATAGGATGCCCTTTGGCCTGACCAATGCTTCTGGGACATTCCAGTGTTTGATGGAGAGATGCCTGGGGGACTTGAATTTTGAAGCAACACTCATTTATCTCAATGACATCATCGTTTAAGCGGCCACCTTTGAAGAACAGCTTTTGCGGCTGGAGCAAGTGTTAAGTTGGCTGCAGAGTCACGGCCTGAAGGTGAAGCCCCCAAAATGTCACCTTTTCCGCAAACAAATTGAGTATCTGGGGTACGTCATATCTGGTGAAGGAGTGAGGCTTGCATGTGAGAACGTGAGAAGATAGCGGCAGTGCAAGTGTGGCCTACCTCGACAACAGTGAAAGACGTTCGAACATTCTTGGGGCTTACCGGGTACTACCAAAAATTCGTGAAGAATTTCACTCAACTCTCTAATCCACTGTTGGAACTGCTAAAAGGAGTGCTGTCTGGTTTGAAGAATCAAGCTATTCAATGGGGAAGCAGCCAGGAAGAAGCCTTCAGAGCCTTGAAAATGGCATTGACAGAAGCTCCAATAATCGCCTATGCGGATTTCTTGCAGCCCTTCATCCTTCAAACTGATGGAAGTCTACAAGATCTGGGGGCAGTCCTATCACAAATGCAAGGAGGAAAGGAAGAGTGATAGACTATGCAAGCCGGTCTCTTCACAGCTCGGAACGGAACTGGAACAATTATAGCTCTTTCAAGTTGGAACTGCTAGCGTTGGTGTGGGCAATGACCGAAAAGTTTGCCGAGTATTTGTTGGGGTCAGAAGTCCTGGTGCGCACAGATAATAATCCCCTAGCCCACCGGGAAATGCAAAAATGGTGGCCTTGGTACAACGATGGGTGGCCCGCATGGCGAAATATCGGTACAAGATTGCTTACCGGGCCAGGGCCGAGAACACACACGCTGATGCCCTCTTGAGAGTGACTCATGAGCGGCCCGATTGCGACCGAGATGAAGAGTTGGAGGCAGAAGAAATTCCTGAGTTTCGGGACCTTGCTAGGTCCTTGGTGGCGACGCAGGGACAGACCAGAGAGGCGTCTGAATAACAGGTGCTAGGACGACCTCGGGATGATTGGATGCAACTTCAATAGGCAGATAAAGAATTTGCCTAACTGAGACAGTGGGTGGCCCTGAAGCAACTTCCAAGCCGGCAAGAGAGAGACGCTCTGTCGCCAGGGACTCTGCAGATTCTGAGATGGTGGGAGAGGCTTCAGTTGGAAGATGGGTTGCTATACCGAAGAGTACAGCTGCTACAAGAATTGGGGGTCATTTGGCAAGTAGTGCTCCTAGAAAAGTTGATCCGTGTGGTAGCTACGGAGGCTCATGAAAGGGGGGCTCACTTTGGTCTGGAGAAGACTTTCCAGTGGTTACAGAAGCTGGTGTATCATCCACGGTTGAGGCCTGCATTAGAAGAGGCCTGTCAAAGATGTCGGAGCTGTGAGCTAACCAAACCTCCAGAACAGAGGGCCCTGACACAGACCATCATGACTTCTGCCCCTTGGAAATATTGATGATTGACTACTTAGCTGTAGGCCCGGCACATCTCGAGTATGAACACCGGTGATGACTGACCATTTCACCAAGTTCGCTGTAGTGACCCCTACCCGAGACCAGACTGTGGAATCATCTGCACAGGCCATTTGCCGAGACGTCTTCCAGGTGTACGGTTTCCCAAAGAGGATCCACTCTGTCCAGGCCGCTTGCTTCCAATGTCGAGTGATGGAAGAGTTGCATCGTTTCTACCAGATTGAAAAGTCAAGAACTACTTCTTATCATCCTCAGGGAAATGGAGCTTGTGAACGCTTTAATTGGACATTGATCCAGATGCTCTGAACATTGGAGGAAGATCGGAAGATACGGTGGCCTGAGTTTCCAGCTGAATTAGTGTGGATGTACAACAATCAAGTACACAGTTTGATGGGATACACTCCATATACCTTGCTGTTCGGGGTAAAGGGACGAGAGATCACCGAGCTGGAGTTAGACCCAGAAGAGGACTACCTGCGGAGGGGGTGTCTTCATGGGTTCGAGAACACCGACATCGACTACAGACTCTTTGCCGGCTGGGGCAGACGAAGTTTCAAGAACTCCAGCACTATGAAATGATGCCTACTTGGGGGACAGCTCTGAGAGCAGGAGATCGGGTGTTGATCCAGAACCAGGGTAAAACTGAAACACCAATGGGAGAGAACCCCGCATCGAGTGACACGCCGAGTCAGTTCTGACGGACCGGTATATGAAGCCCAGCCTGAACGAGTAGAGGGAGCGCCTACCGGGGTAGTTCACCATAGCATGTTGCGGCCCTGCCTGTCTAAAGGGCCTGAGGAAGGAAAAGTATCGCCGAACGTCATCAATGTGGCCACTTTGATAGTTTTTGACTTTGATGATGACGAGATGCCGGTCTCGCCCCCAGACCTCAACAATTCACTGTCTACCGCCCCCAGGGAAGTGAGCACTGAGGTGCCGATGCTCGAAGTGACAGGAAAGGCAGACTCATCTTATCAAAATAGCCCCTCGCCTCCCATCAGTCAACTTGGATTATGCAGATCTGAGCCAACAACAGCTAGGGTGCCCCCATCCTTTATGAACAAGATCAGCTTATTTGGCAATGAATCGTTCAAAGAGTGGAAGAATGTGAACGTCTGGTGAAAGAGCACTCACCCGTGGAATGGTGAGTTAAAGGAGAAAGGGGGTGTAAAGAAAAAGGCTATGTTGTGGGTACTGGCAAAGCACCAGATCCGGAACTGCTGGGGCCATGCCTCTTGTTGCAGGGAGGAAGGAAATTAGAGACGGAAAGAACCGAAGACCTGCTGGAAGGGGGCGTGGTAAGCGAGAGGAAGACAGGGGGTTTTTGCACAGGAAGACAGAGAGAGTTCCCACCAGAGAGGAGAGAGCAGGGTCCTGCTGCGCCCCGTGGGTAGAGTTAGTCCGCGTGCTAGTGAGAGGGAACGAGGGCAGAGCACGCCGAGCGGGAGAGTGTTATGCAGAACTCCCGATTGCAGAGCACACCAAGTGGGAGAGTGTTGAGCAGGACTCCCGATTGCAGAGCATGTCGAGCAGGAGAGTGTTGTGCAGGACTCCCGATTGCAGAGCTCGCCAAGCGGGTATTGTGGTTAAAGACTCTCGGCTGCAGAGCAACTTGATGGACTAGGGGCTCAACGGGTCAGACCGATGACTGCCAGTTGCCTCTAGAAGAGTTCACACAGATCTGTTGGGCGGAAAAGCCTGAAGGTAACAACACCGGCATCAGCCAGCTTTCAACTTTTGATTTTGGAGAAGTGATCAGCATCGGACTCACGATAAGTGAAACAGTTAAATGCATAGCTTGTGGCCTTAAGTTAGCCTGTTCTTCGCTTTCTTTAGCTTAAAATCTGTTTTAACCCCTTTTGCTCCCTCCGAGGAGAATTCTTCCTGTGTTAATTAAACCATACCTCTGTTAACCCTTGCTCTGCGCCTCTTTGTTACTGCATCCATTAACCTGCTTCACCTAGGCCAGCCTGTGTTGAAAATCTCACTCACAACGCCGTATCCATTGAACGTGTGCTATCGGACTAATGTTTTTCAATGGGGCTGTGCTAATTACTGGTTTTTTTTTGCACTGACGGAATCTGTCATTGAAAAAGAATCGCAGCATGCTGCCATTTGACTCTGGAATCGGATGAGACTCACCCATTCAAGCCTATGAAAAATATTGGACTGCACTCGGATGAATCTAAGTGCAGTCCCATTTCTGCGGATGGAAAATTTTCAGATTTATATTTTTAGAATAACTAGAAAACCATGTATCATTTCCTTGACACTTCACGAATAATTGCTACTTTGTGTTGATATATTACATAAAATCCCAATATAATACTTGTGAGTGTAATGTAAAAAAATGTTGAAACCTTCACGGGTATGAAAACTTTTTCAAGGCACTCTGTTGTACAGATAAAGTAATATATATTAGAAAAATATTGGTATATAATGTCTGACTTACCAACAGTTCATGTGGACGAAACACCAGCAGATGGCGATCAAGTAATTCCAAGTAATCTTCCGAATGCCGACAACCTGAGTTGTACGTGTGTTAGTTTTTCTCAGCTAAATGTGGCTGATACATGTATAATAATAGTAGGTGGTCTTGAGAAGATAGCCCCTGTATATATACACTATTACAGCATATAGGTATTCCTGCTCTGATCCTCAGTTCAGAAGTGTCATTATTTCCATGAAGATGCAGTACGTTCTGGTTTCCTCCATTTTTCAATTTTGAATATTTTTCTATCTACAGGCTAACATGGTACAAAAACATTTTTTTTTGGCCAATATGTAATTCTATGTTTCTGATTAGCCATGTTACTTGGCAAAAGGAACATTATGTTTACAAATAGAATTTATTCTTGCTCAATATACATAACAGACTGAAAAATGTGTTTCGTGTTCTGACCATTGTGTTAATAATTTGAAGACATTTTGCTTAATGTGCAACATATACATTATCCTGTGACTATGCTAACTATGCTAAGGTGTCAGAAATGTCCAAATACCTACCATAAGTGGTGTCTTCAGGGCTGTATTTACAACTGGTGCTGTCCTAAGCACCAAGTCTGAATACTTTCCATAACACAAGAACAAGGGGAGGGGTATGTAAGTAAGAAAACTTTCAAAAGTAGAAGTGTTAATAGTTTGTTTTTAATCAATTAACAAAGTGGAAAGGGAATGAACAAAAGGGAAATCTAAGGCCATGTTAACACATTGCGGATTTTACCGCGGATCCATAGCGTTTTTGACGCTGCGGATCTGCAGCAGTTTCCCATGCGGTTTACAGTACCATGTAAACCTATGGAAAACCCAATCCGCTGTGCATATGCTGCGGAAAAAAACGCGCGGAAACACAGCGTTGTTTTTTCCGCAGCATGTCAATTCTTTGTGGGGATCTGCAGCGTTTCTGCACCCATTAACTTGCATTGAGTCGGGCACATCCACAGCAAAACCGCAGATGTGAAAAAGATCTGCGGTTTAGCTGCGGATGAAATGCTGCAGATTGGGAGGAGGGAAGTGTGTGGGCGGAGTGTGGCCGGAGACTGTGCGTGTCTGTGTGTGCGGGCGGGCTGTCTGTGGGTCTGCGGGGGTCTGCAGAGGCATCAGCGGGGCTTTCGGGTGTCTGTGGGGGGCTGTCAGGGGTCTGTGCGGGGCTGTTGGGGGTCTGTGCGGGGCTGTTGGGGGTCTGTGCTGGGTTGCCAGGGGTCTCCGGGGCTGCCGGGTGTCTGTGCAGGGCTCCTGGGGGTCTGGGCGGGGCTGTCGGGAGTCTGCGGGGCTGCTGGGGGTCTGTGCGGGGCTGTCGGTAGTCTGTGCGGGCTGTCGGAGGGCTGTACGGGGCTGCCGGGGGGCTGTATGGGGCTGTCGGGAATCTGCGGGGCTGCCGGGGGTCTGTGTGGGGCTGTCAGGGGTCTGTGCGGGCTGTCAGGGGTCTGCCGGGCCTGTCGGGGGGTCTTTAGGGGTGTGTGTGTGCGTGCAGGCATCGTCCGATGGGACTACAAGTCCCATCGGGCTATGCCTGCTACAGTGACAGAGATTGACACATTAGCCAATGATGGGACAGTAGTAGTCCCATCATCCGGCTAATGTGTTGAATGTAAAAAAAAAATAAAAAAAATACACATACACACATATACAGTGCATACAGTACATACAACATAAAACATACAGTACATACAACATACAGTGCATACAACAGAACATACAACATATAACATACAGTACATACAACATACAACAGTACATACAACATATAACAGAGTACATACAACATATGAAATACAGTACATACAACATATAACAGTACATACATCATATAACATACAGTACATACAACATACAGCATATGACATACAGTACATACAACAGTACATACAACATATAACATATAGTACATACAACATACAACATATGACATACAGTACATACAACATACAACAGTGCATACAACATACAGTACATACAACAGTACATACATGCAACATATGACATACAGTACATACAACATACAACAGAACATACAACATACAACAGTACATACAACATAGAACATACAGTACATACAACATACAACATATGACATACAGTATACAGTACATACAACATACAACAGTACATACAGCATATAACATACAGTACATACAACCTATAACATACAGTACATACAACATACAACAGTACACACAACATATAACATACAGTACATACAACATATGACATACAGTACATACAACATACAGTACATACAACATATGACATGCAGTACATACAACATATAACATACAGTACATCCAACATACAACAGTACATACAACAGTACATCCAACATATGACATACAGTACATACAACATATGACATACAGTACATACAACATACAACAGAACATACAACATACAGTACATACAACATACAACATATACATATAGACATACAGTATAGACGTACAGTACATACAACATAGAGTACATACTCACCATCACCTTGATCCCCGAAGCCATTGCTCACCTGTTAAAAATATTAAAATAGTAAACAAACAATATACTCCCTGATCCGCAGATATCCAATAAAATGAGTGTCCCACAACGATCTCCCATGGAGAGCAGCCGCATCAGCTGATGTGACCGCTCTCCAGGGGCTCCCGCAATACAATGATGGAAGGTATCCTATCCTTCTGCAATGTATTCCTCCGCCGCTGAGAGAAATAGTCCGTATTCTCACTTGTGGCACTGCTGTGTGGGAAAATTCCCATGCAGCTTTGCCATAAAGTGAGACCCTGAACTCAGGTAACCTCTTAAGTGATGCACTGCAGGAGCCATTGTCTCTTGTCAGTGTGTCACTGGAGGCCCTATAGAGCAGTGACATCACCCGATGTCACTGTTCTATAGGGGAGATTGTCGTGGGACACTTGTTATTAATTGGACTATGGCAGAAAGGTAGTATACGGTTGGTTTATTATTTTTAACTTTTTGCAGGCGATCAAGTATGGTAAGTATGGTGAAATTAAGAATATTGAAATACTTTTTTCTGGCTGTGTCTTTTTTTTAAACTCTTTCACTGCTATAGGATTAGTAATGGATAGGCGTCTTATTGATGCCTCTCCATTACTAACCGGGCTTACTGTCACCTTACATTAGCAAGGTGACATTAACCCCTTATTACCCCATATCCCACTGCTACAGGGGAGTGGGAAGAGAGGGGCTAAGTACCAGAATTGGCGCATCTTACAGATGCACCATTTCTGGGGCGGCTGGTATTTTTAGCCGGGGGGGTGGGCAAATATCCATGGCCCCTCTCTAGGCTATGAATATCAGCCTGCAGCTGTCTGCGTAGCCTTTCTGGCTATAAAATATAGGGGGACTCCACGTCATTTTTTTGGGTGGGATCCCCCTATTTTAATAGCCAGTAAAGACGCAGATAGTTGCGGACTGATATTCATAGCCTGGGAAGGGGCCATTGGTATTATCCCCGGCCGTCGGCTTTCCCCCTCTGGCGCAGAAAATTGCGCAGGAGCCCACGCCATTTTTTTCCGTTTTTTTTTTTAATTAAACATGTTCATTAATCAACATCGGCCTTGATATTATATATCTATGGATAAATCTATATATCTATAGATGGATATCTAGGGATATTTTTATAGATATATGCAGCGCCCCAGAGTCCTGGTTGCTGCAGTAATATCATTCTTCCTCCAGGGGGAGTGATATTACGTCTGATGGTACTAAAGGAGTTCATCTTTCCAGGTATCACAAAACAGACACCACACTTCACACTCCAGTCCACCAGGGGAATATCTGAGCTGCAGACAGAGGGCCCTTGTCAGGGGTGGGATCCTGACAGAGGCCTAGCACGAGACAGAGAGATACGGAGCTGCGCCTGCCCCACGTGCGGCAGCATCCTAAGGAAGGACAAGAAAGGAATTGTGTTGCAGGGAGTGAGAAACGAAGTCACAGCACAAGGAGACAACACCAGAAGGAGTTCTGTCTTGTAAGAGGCTGCCTCCTTCTGAGGCGCGTAGCCGGTGGCCGGAACACCGAGGGAGTAATTGACTCTACGCATTACTTCAAAGACCGGCAGGACAGTCAATTCCAAGTTGGCTGCCCGACCTTAAAACCTAAGAAGACACAGTGGAAAATTGTGGGGGATCGGGGCGTCTCTAGGGTCCCTATAAACAAGCCTCAGGCCATCAGTCATACGGGTATGTCCTATCCATACCATCTGGGGGACAGAGAGGAAGAAATAACATCTAGAACATCTACAAAGGTTGTGAGAACTATCCCTTGGTGCTCAGCAGGGAGGTACTACAACACACAGGCGCTAGTAGGAAGGCTTCTGATTTCCACCTGGATAAGAGAACTCTGGATTTTGCCTTCGGACCGGCTGGACTCTGCCTGCCCTGTGATCTGTACTCTGGACTGTGGATGCTGAAGTCTTCAGTAAAAGGTAAAGAGACTGCAACCTTTGTGTCCTCGTTATTCACTGTGCCTTACATCGTCCACCATCACCATCTACACTTCTGGGAAGCCCTGGGGATACACTTCACCTGTGGGAAGGTATACTATCTAGCTGCCATTCCATCACCCCAGCGGACCCCTAAGCAGCGTCGGTCACCCTGACCGAGTACCACAGGTGGCGTCACGAACATTCTTCATATAAACTGTTCCCCCCCTTTTATTGGACGCCCCTCATAGGGCCACGGGCCGGGTCGGGCCACTGTGACAATCCCCATCGAGTACTGAAGGACCCGGTACCGAGTACCCCATTGCCCTTAATGGCGGGGGCGATCCATATAACTATGGATTTATCTATAGATATAACTATGGATATATTTATCTATAGATATATTTATAGATATAATAAGAAAAAAGGAACAGCACAACATAGGTACTTATCTTCGGGTGCAAAGCCCCAGGTAATCAGTCCAACGATTACTGCAAATTCACAGAGACTCAAAAAAGAGGCAGCACTCCATACTCATATGTTTCACCATGAGTATGGAGTGCTGCCTCTTTTTTGAGTCTCTATATTTATAGATAGATAGATATATCTATAGATACATACACTATGCTCCAAATTATTTTGCAAATGATATTTTTCTCAGATTTTCCTAAATTGTCAGTCCAAATGACAGTCAGTCTAATAAAAGTCATCACCCTTTAGAGTATACATCGAATTTTATTGAAGAAACCTCCCAATGATAACATTATAATCTCCAAAATGAATAAAACCTCAAAATGCACTGTTCCAAATTATTAGGCACAGTAGACTTTCTAGACATTTGATATGTTTTAAAGAACTGAAAATGCTCATTTGTGGAATTTGCAGCATTAAGAGGTCACATTCACTGAACAAAAAAGCTATTTAACTCCAAAACATCATAACAGGCCAAGTTACATATTAACATAGGAACCTTTCTTTGATATCACCTTCACAATTCTTGCATCCATTGAACTTGTGAGTTTTTGGAGAGTTTCTGCTTGTATTTCTTTGCATGAAGTCAGAACAGCCTCCCAGAGCTGCTGTTTTGATGTGAACTGCCTCCCACCGTCATAGATCTTTTGCTTGATGATACTCCAAAGGTTCTCTATAGGGTTGAGGACAGGGGAAGATGGTGGCCACACCATGACTTTATCTCCTTTTATGCCCATAGCAGCCAATGACTCAGAGGTATTCTTTGCAGCATGAGATGGTGCATTGTCATGCATGAAGATGATTTTGCTCCTCAAAGCACGTTTCTGCTTTTTATACCATGGAAGAAAGTTGTTAGTCAGAAACTCTATATACTTTGCAGAGATCATTTTCACATCTTCAGGAACTTTAAAGGGCCCTACCAGCTGTTTCCCCATGATTCCATCCCAAAACATGACTCCTCCACATCCTTGCTGACGTTGCAGCCTTGTTGGGACATGGTGGCCATCCACCGATCATCCACTACTCCATCCTTCTGGACCATCCAGGGTTGCTTGAGACTCATCAGTAAACAAGACTGTTTGAAAATTAGTCTTCATGTATGTCTGGGCCCACTACAACCGTTTCTGATTGTGAACACTGTTTAGGGGTGGCCAAATAGTAGGTTTATGAACCAAAGCAAGCCTTTGAAGGATCCTACACCTTGAGGTTCGAGGGACTCCAGAGGCATCAGCGGCTTCAAATATCTGTTTGCTGGTTTGTAATGGCTTTTTAGCAGCTGCTCTCTTTATCCGATGAACTTGCCTGGCAGAAACCTTCCTCATTATGCCTTTATCAGCACGAACACGACTGTGCTCAGATTCAGCCACAAATCTCTTAACAGTAAGATGATCACGCTTAAATTTTCAAGAAATATCTAATGTTTTCATCCCTTGACCAAGGCAGTTTGATACTTTTCAGCAGCAGAGAGATCCTTTTTCTTTCCCATGTTACTTGAAAACTGTGGCCTGCTGATTAATGTGGAACATCATTTTTAAGTAGTTTTCCTTTATTTAGAATCACCTGGAAAACTAATTATCACATGTTTTTAAGATTGATTTCAGTGATCCATTGAGCCCTGAGACACAATGCCATCCATGAGTTAATTTGAAAAACAAAACAATTAAATAGTTTTGACACTTAAATCCAATTTGCATAATAACTTGGAACACAGTGTAGATACATACATACATATCTATCCATATATCTATCTGGATACTTTCACACATCAGGTTTTTGCCGTCAGGCACAATCCAGCGAGTTTTGAAAAAAACATATATGTTTTGTTCTCATAGAGTTGTAATAGCGCCGGATTGCGCCTGATGGCCACACGTTTCATCTGTTTTTTTGCCGGATCCGTCATAAAAGCTGTTTCCGGTGGACATAGAAAACGTACAGAGGAACTTTTTTCTGTCCGGCGAAAAAACACCCAGCGACTGATCTGGCGAAAACGTATGAAACTGAGATGTGAAATGATGAATCCGGCCTCCGAATCCAGTTTTTCTCCTGTCACCTTGCACGATAGCAGTATCGGAGGATGTCTCCCCGCCCTAATGGGGAACAGGAAACAGAAGAGGTTAAATACCCTCCCCTTCCTGCAACCACCAGTGTTTTTCCTGTCCCCTATGGGGCATGAAGAGGTCCGGGATAGTGCTGCTGTGGCCGGCGATCGGGAGCACTTCTTACCCTTTTATGCCGGGCAGCCTTCGGTGGCTGCTCCCGTCTCCACAGCTCTTGTGCGACTCGGGACCCCCTTTCCCGCCCTTCCTGGGCCTCCTCGTGGGGTAAAGCAGGATGGTGACATGCGGCCGGGGTCCTCCTATAGCTCCTCGGCATCTTCCTCCTGCTTTGCTGCTGGATCCAGCGTCGCGCACGCACCGGAAGTGACGTCAGCCCGAACTTCCGGTTTGTTCCTGTGCGTTTCACGCTGGAGCACACGCGCGCATCGGCCGGCGTTTTCCGGAGCAGGCAATAGTTGGGGCGTCCTATTGGGGGTTCCCCCCTTCTGACCACAGGGAGGAAGAGCACTCAACTAACGCTGGGACCTCGATATTTTAAAATCCTGGTCTGGGGATGCCTCCAGGTAAGGCCCATTTGTCTGAGTTCCTTTGTGTCTGTCACGGACTGACCTATGGACGGCGACAAACCCTTACACTTTGCTTCTGCAGAGCCCAGCTTTCACCCTCCTACTGTAAGTAGCGGATGTGGTCCCTTACTGTCCAGGGTATAACCTAATGGTGACTTAGTATACCTTTCTCTCTCTTTTAGGGAGACAAGGTCCCTGCCCCTAAAAAGGATAAGGTGCCCAGCCGCAAGTCTGGTATATGTGCCTCCAGACTTCCTTCTGCATATAAGAAGGAACTCTGTCAGCCTTGCACAGAGGACGTATTACGTACCGAACAGCCCTCTCTCCTGGACAGCATAAAGACCCTCATAAAGCAAGAGGTTCAATCCTCTCTGACTACTCTTTCCCAGACCCCGATACCACAACCACCTTCTAAGAAGAGGAAAATGGCTCCTGTGGAATCGGACTCTGACTCTGGCGAGATCCATACCTCTGGTTCGAAGGACATTGGGAGAATGAGGCACCACTTCCACTCCCACTCCCGAAAAAACTTTTTTTCTTCCGATGTTATGGAAGAGCTGATTAGTATGGTGAAAGGCACCATGGGGGTGGAGGAGGAAGTGAAACAGTCCGTACAGGACGAAATGTTCGGGAACCTAGGGACCAAAAAGGGTTTCCCATACACGGAAATATTGAGAACCTTATCCTTCATGAGTGGGGCCTCCCTGGAATAGGACTTAGTGTCCCTTCAGAGTTAAGAATCCGCTTCCCAAGGGAAGGGAATTGTTCCTTATGGGAGATCCCCAAGGTAGATGTGCAGGTGTCCAGGGTCTCTGAAAGGACGGCTCTTCCTTTCAAAGACTCTTCCCAGCTCAAGGATCCTATGGATTGTAGAATCGAGAGCTTGTTAAGGGAATCCTGGGACACCTCCACTAATCTACTAAAAATGAATGTGGCCTCTACGTGCGTCGCCAGGTCTGTACTCTGCTGGCTTAACACGTTAGAAAATCACCTTACCCAGGCTTCTAGGGAGGAGATACTGGACTATCTTCCCCTACTCAAGAAAGCAACGGGATTCCTGGCGGATGCCTCGGCTGAGTCCATCCGTGTACCAGCAAGATCAGCAGTCCTCTCCAATTCATCCAGGTGAGCACTATGGCTTAAGTCATGAGGGGGTGACCATACCTCTAAAACTAAGCTCTGTGGTATTCCCTTTCAGGGACTCTATGTATTTGGCCCGGCCCTAGCCGAAATTTTAGACAAGGCTACGGATAAAAAGAAATCTCTTCCAAAGCAGAAGAGCTCTGGGAAACTGTTTTTCGTCTCTACCATGACCAATCTTCCCAGAGAGAGTACAAGGGGAAAGGTAAAACAGGACAATGGAGCTACCCAAAAGGGGGTAAGGACAGAAATATCCTTGTCCCCCAACATCAGCAGACACCTGATAAACAATGACTGCGCTCCTTTTGGTTGTCAACTCTCGGATTTTCTCGCCCAGTGGCAAAACATCTCCACTAGTGTTGAGCGATACCGTCCGATACTTGAAAGTATCGGTATCGGAAAGTATCGGCCGATACCGGCAAAGTATCGGATCCAATCCGATACCGATACCCGATACCAATACAAGTCAATGGGACTCAAGTATCGGACGGTATTCCTGATGGTTCCCAGGGTCTGAAGGAGAGGAAACTCTCCTTCAGGCCCTGGGAACCATATTAATGTGTAAAATAAAGAATTAAAATAAAAAATATTGCTATACTCACCTGTCCGACGCAGCCGGGACCTCAGCGAGGGAACCGGCAGCGTTGTTTGTTTAAAATTCGCGCTTTTACTTGGTTACGTGAAGTCCCGGCTTGTGATTGGTCAGGGCGGCCATGTTGCCGGGACGCGGACCAATCACAGCAAGCCGTGACGAAATTACGTCACGGCTTGCTGTGATTGGTCCGCGTCCCGGCAACATGGCCGCCATTAACCAATCACAAGCCGTGACGTCACGGGAGGCTGGACATGCGCGTATTTTGAAAAGCGCGCGTGTCCAGCCTCCAGTGACGTCCCGGCTTATGATTGGTCACGGCGCCATGTTGCCGGGACGCGGACCAATCACAGCAAGCCGTGACGAAATTACGTCACGGCTTGCTGTGATTGGTCCGCGTCCCGGCAACATGGCCGCCATTAACCAATCACAAGCCGTGACGTCACGGGAGGCTGGACACGCGCGTATTTTAAAAAGCGCGCGTGTCCAGCCTCCAGTGACGTCCCGGCTTGTGATTGGTTAATGGCGGCCATGTTGCCGGGACGTCACTGGAGGCTGGACACGCGCGCTTTTCAAAATACGCGCATGTCCAGCCTCCCGTGACGTCCCGGCTTGTGATTGGTTAATGGCGGCCATGTTGCCGGGACGTCACTGGAGGCTGGACACGCGCGCTTTTCAAAATACGCGCATGTCCAGCCTCCCGTGACGTCCCGGCTTGTGATTGGTTAATGGCGGCCATGTTGCCGGGACGTCACTGGAGGCTGGACACGCGCGCTTTTCAAAATACGCGCATGTCCAGCCTCCCGTGACGTCACGGCTTGTGATTGGTTAATGGCGGCCATGTTGCCGGGACGCGGACCAATCACAAGCCGGGACTTCACGTAACCAAGTAAAAGCGCGAAATTTAAACAAACAACGCTGCCGGTTCCCTCGCTGAGGTCCCGGCTGCGTCGGACAGGTGAGTATAGCGATATTTTTTATTTTAATTCTCTTTTTTACACATTATTACATTAATGTTGTTGCGATACCCGATACCCGATACCACAAAAGTATCGGATCTCGGTATCGGAAATTCCGATACAGCAAGTATCGGCCGATACCCGATACTTGCAGTATCGGAATGCTCAACACTAATCTCCACAAATCGGTGGGTTCTCCAAACCATACGGGATGGATTGAGGTTAGAATTCAAGAGTCCTCCCCCTCAGCATCTGACAGTTACCTACCTACAGTCTCCACACCTGCGAGAGTCCTTGATGTTAGATCTGCAGGATCTTCTTCACGCAAACGTGATTTCCCTTGTACCTCATCCAGAGATAGGGGAAGGCCACTATTCTCTCCTATTTTTGGTGTTAAAAAAAAAAAAAAAACATCTGGAAAACACAGTATTATCATAAACCTGAAACCTCTGAACCGTGTAATCAAATACAGAAGATTCAAAATGGAATCGGTCAAGTCAGCAATCCCGGTCATTGGACAGGATTGGGTGATGGCTACGGTAGACCTGAGGGATGCCTATTATCATGTGCTTCGAGTGTTTTCCAAGATTATGGCGGAGGCAGTGACCTTTATCCGACAACAAGGGATTTCCATCATCTCACATTTAGGCGACTTTCTCATTGTCGCTCCATCCATCCCTCGTCTGAACCGGGATGTGACGAAAGTCCTGGAAATTTTGGAATCCCTGGGTTAGATCCCAAATTTGGAAAAATCGAATCTCCATCCTTCACCAAGGGAGAAATTCCTGGGAGTACTTCTGGACTCGGTGAAAGGAACATCCTTTTTGCACAGAGAGCGTCAGCTCGACCTCAACCACAGGATCTCCAGATTCAGAGACCAGAAGACACCAACCTTAAAAGACTCAATGTCAATTCTGGGATCACTGACGTCATGCATTCAAGCAGTCTCATGGGCTCAGGCCTATACAAGAGTCTTTCAGTCCCATGTCCTGCTGTACTCAAGAAAATGCCAAAATGCACTAACCAGTAAAATTCCCCTTCTCGGTCATGTGAAATCCTCTCTCTTATGGGGGCTAAACCACCGAAATCTCCAGCAGAGAGTCAGCTGGGATCAACTTCCTCTGAGGATACTCACCTCAGATGCCAGTCAGAAAGGCTGGGGCACTGTGGTGGAAGGGTCTCACTTCCAGGGGTTATGGCCCCCACACATCAGGTCCAGCAGCTCGAACATGACAGAGCTGAAGCGCTAAAAGCTGCATCACTCCTCATCCAAGGACACCATGTACATGTCTTATCAGACAATATGACCACAGTGGCCTATCTCTGGCACCAGTGAGGCACGAAATTCACCAACCTGAAATCGACCTATGCAAGGATTTTTTCCGGGGCAGAAAAAATCTGTTGTCCATAACAGGAGTAAATCTGAAGGGATTGGACAATACCCAAGCAGATTTTCTCAACAGAAAGGATGTCCACCCGGAACAATGGTGCCTAAACCAGGAGGCGTTCTTGTCCCTGGTATCAAAATGGGGGAGTCCCAAGGTGGACCTGTTCACCAATGGTCAAACAAAAGGGAAAGAACATACTTCTCCCTCAGGCCCGAGTACAATGCACAGGGGATAGATGCAGGGCCAGCTCCAGGTTTTTGAGGGCCCCGGGCGAAAGAGTCTCAGTGGGCTCCCCCCTTTAACACATACCACGAGTCATGATCGCATATAACACAGCCATGTAGTATATAACACAGCCCACGTGGTATATAACACAGCCACGTAGCATATAACACAGCCATGTAGTATATAACAGCCCACGTAGCATATAACACAGCCACGTAGTATATAGCACAGCCCACTTAGCATATAACAGCCCATATAGTATATAGCACAGCCATATATTATATAACACAGCCCACGTAGTATATAGAACAGCCATGTAGTATATAGCACAGCCCACGTAGTATATAGCACAGCCCACGTAGCATATAACAGCCCACGTAGTATATAACACTGCCCACATAGTATATAGAACAGCCATGTAGTATATAGCACAGCCCACGTAGCATATAACAGCCCACGTAGTATATAACACGGCCCACGTAGTATATAGAACAGCCATGTAGTATAGAGCACAGCCCACGTAGCATATAACAGCCCATATAGTATATAGCACAGCCACATATTATATAACACATCCCACGTAGTATATAGAACAGCCATGTAGTATATAGCACAGCCCACGTAGCATATAATAGCCCACGTAGTATATAACACTGCCCTTGTAGTATATTGAACAGACATTTAGTATACAGCACAGCCCCCTCCCCCCAAGAATGGCCCTATAGTCCAGTACTCACTGTTAGGCTGGAGTCACACTAGCGAGTTTTACGGACGTAAGAGCGCAGAAAATACGTCTGTAAAACTCGCCAAACAAACGGCACAATTATTCTCAATGGGTCTGGTCCTATCAGCCGTATATTACGGTTCAGTATTATACGGCTTTCTACGGCCGTAGTAAATCGCAGCATGCTGCGTTTGTCAGCGTATTGCGCAAATAATACGCCAATGAAAGTCTATGGTGACGAGAAAAATACGGATTACACACGGACCAGCAGTGTGACTTGCGAGAAATACGCAGCGGTGTTAGTGACAAGCCGGTAATTCAATTGCCGGCTTTTCATTTCTTCTTCCCCAACCCGACAGGATATGAGACATGGTTTACATACAGTAAACCATCTCATATCCCCTTTTTTTTGCATATTCCACACTACTAATGTTAGTAGTGTGTATGTGCAAAATTTGGGCACTGTAGCTGCTAAAATAAAGGGTTAAATGGCGGAAAAATTGACATGGGCTCCCGCGCAATTTTCTCCGCCAGAGTGGTAAAGCCAGTGACTGACGGCAGATATTAATAGCCAGGAGAGGGTCCATGGTTATTGGCCCCCCTGGCTACAAACATCTGCCCCCAGCCACCCCAGAAAAGGCACATCTGGAAGATGCGCCTATTCTGGCACTTGGCCACTCTCTTCCCACTCCCGTGTAGCGGTGGGATATGGGGTAATGAAGGGTTAATGCCACCTTGCTATTGTAAGGTGACATTAAGCCAGATTAATAATGGAGAGGCGTCAATTATGTCACCTATCCATTATTAATCCAATTGTCTGAAAGGGTTAAAAAACACACACACACACACGTTATTAAAAAGTATTTTAATGAAATAAACAAACAGGTTGTTTTAGTATTTTATTGCTCTCTCAATCCATCCGGGACACCCTCGCTTGGCAAAATAATAAACCGACAATATACATACCTTCGGATGAACTGTCAGGTCCCACAAAGTAAATCCATCTGAAGGGGTTAAATCATTTTACAGCCAGGAGCTGCGCTAAAGCACTGCTCGTGGTTGTAAAAACCCCGGGTGCTGAAAGGAAATCAGGGTGATCTGTACTTACATTGAGTTGCGGTGAGGCGCCCTCTGGTGGATGTTCTCATGAACTGCAGCCTTGGAAAAGTTCCCACGCTTGAGTTCATATGAGTTCATCCAGCAGAGGGCGCCTCACCGCGACTCAAGGTAACTACAGATCACCCTGATTTCCTTTCAGCACTCGGGGTTTTTACAACCACGAGCAGTGCTTTAGCGCAGCTCTTGGCTGTAAAATGATTTAACCCCTTCAGATGGATTTACTTCGTGGGACCTGACAGTTCATCCGAAGGTATGTATATTGTTGGTTTATTATTTTGCCAAGCGAGGGTGTTCCGGATGGATTGAGAGAGCAATTAAATACTAAAACAACCTGTTTGTTTATTTCATTAAAATACTTTTTAATAATGTGTGTGTGTGTGTGTGTGTGTGTGTGTGTGTGTGTTTTAACCCTTTCAGACAATTGGATTAATAATGGATAGGTGACATAATTGACGCCTCTCCATTATTAATCTGGCTTAATGTCACCTTACAATAGCAAGGTGGCATTAACCCTTCATTACCCCATATCCCACCGCTACACGGGAGTGGGAAGAGAGTGGCCAAGTGCCAGAATAGGCGCATCTTCCAGATGTGCCTTTTCTGGGGTGGCTGGGGGCAGATGTTTTTAGCCACGGGGGGGGGCAATAACCATGGACCCTCTCCTGGCTATTAATATCTGCCGTCAGTCACTGGCTTTACCACTCTGGCGGAGAAAATTGCGCGGGAGCCCACGCCAATTTTTTCCGCCATTTAACCCTTTATTTTAGCAGCTACAGCGCCCAAATTTTGCACATACACACTACTAACATTAGTAGTGTGGAATATGCAAAAAAAAAGGGGATATGAGATGGTTTACTGTATGTAAACCATGTCTCATATCCTGTCGGGTTGGGGAAGGAGAAATGAAAAGCCGGCAATTGAATTACCGGCTTTTCACAAATAACGCGCTTAATTAAATCTAAATACAGAATATATATATATATGTGTCTCAATGACATATATATATATACTGTATATATTTTACCGAACATTTGAGCACATAAATCCATTAGATGTCGGTTTTGCAAGCCTGCGAGAAAATATCGCCGTACGGATGCCATACGGATTACATACGGAGGATGCCATGCGCAAAATACGCTGACACACCCTGCCTACGGATCACTATTTTGGGAACATTTCTCCGTATTACGGCCGTATTACGGCCGTAAAAAATGGACCGTATTGTCTTACGCTGAGTGTGACTCCAGCCTTATAGTTACAAAAAAAACCACTCCTCACCTCTCAACATGCCCGCGCTGCTCCCTGCTCCAGTCTCGGCAGCTGCCGCTGCACTGCCTGACACATAGCGAGTGCACGATGACGTCATCGCGCACCCGCAGAGGCAGTGTCAGAGGTAGAGTGGGGAATGATGGGAGACGGAGCATCAGATGATGCTCTCTCCTCCATAATTTGCTTTGAACTTTACCGTCAGACGCCGGTATAGTTCAATGCGGCGGCGCGGGAGTTGGCGCTTGCGACAGGCAGGCCCCCCTGCCTCACAGGGGCCCCATAGCAGCTGTGTGATGTGCCGCTAGCTGAGGGCCCCTGGGGGAGCGGGGGCCCTAGGCACTGGCAGCTGCCTGCCCCTAACGCCGGCCCTGAATGGGCCCCCCTGTCTCGCCAGGGCCCTGGCACTTGCCCGGGAACGCCGGGTGCTGACGCCGGCCCTGGATAGATGCTTTTTCACATCCTTGGAAATTCAACCTGGCATATGCCTTCCCACCAATTCCATTGTTAGCAAGGATGCTACAAAAAATCCGATCAGATCGAGTACCACGATTCTGATTGCGCCCATGTGGCCAGCAAGAAACTGGTACAGCGCATTGATGGATATGGCTCAGGAAGGTCCACTTCCTCTGCCCCAGGAGGTCAATCTTCTTGAACAAGGTCCCCTATTATACCCGGGTTTACACAGATTGAACCTTGCAGCCTGGTTACTGAAGCTAAAATTCTAAAAGCCAGAGGCCTCTCAGATGGGGTAATACAAACTCTCCAAAAGAGTAGTGTAGCGCCCCCACTGCCGCAGGGCCGAGGGGTACCCGGTACCAGGCCTCTGGGTCTCTGCTCCGGGGTTGTCACGGTGGCTAGGCCCCGGTCCGTGACCCTGCCGAGGGGCGCACAGTGATAGATATGATGGATAATAGTGGTGCAGTGCAGTAAATAACGAGGACACCAGGTTGCAGTCTCTTTACCTCTTTACTGAAGGTTTTAGAGTCCTCAGTCCAGAGCGCTGTCAACAGGGCTGTCTGAGACCGGCCGGTCCAAAGGCACATCAGGAGTTCTCTTTACAGGTGGGAAACAGTGTCTACCTTCTAGCGCTGTGTGTTGTAGTCCTTCCCTGCTGAGCTCCCGGGGTAGTCCTCACAACTGCTTCTGTCTGTCTCTGATGTTCGTTCTCTCCGTCCCCCAGATGATATGGTAGGACGCACCCGTATGACGGGGTAGGCCTGGAGTTCTTCCAGGACCCTAGAGTCGCCCCTCTCCCACAGCTGCCTCCGTTGTCTGCTTAGGTGTTAAGTGAGACAGCCAACCTTTAATTGGCTGTCCTGCCGTGGTTTGCAGTAGTACTTAAAGTCTCTTACTTGCTCGGCGTTCCGGCCACCGACTGTTTGTGCCTCAGAAGGATGTTGCCTAGGTCTAACAGCACGACTCCTTCTGGTCCTAATTCCTCTTTACTGTATTCCCGTTGTGCACTGGTTAGTTCTGCTCTGAGGAGTCTGCCAGGATCCCATCCCTGACAGGTCCTCTCACCAGCTCTTCCCAGCTACTTCTCCCTGTCTTCCTGTCCAACCCCCAGTTTTACCAGAGTGTGAGGAGTGGCCTACTAGATAGGACCACCCCCCCCTGGTGGCCGGAGTGTGAAGTGTAGTGAGGTGTTACCTGGTCAGAGAAACTCCTTTAGTGCAATCAGACGTACCATAGCTCCCCATAGTGGCGGAGCCACAGTACTGCAACGACCAGGACTCTGGGGCGCTGCACTCCCCCCCGGTTAAATCCAGTACTCCCAGACTGGGAAAACAAGAACAACAATACATGTTAACAGGAAACACACAAAATTTTTGAAATAGCATAACAATTAAACATAACAGTGCTTCCCTTTATGGGAGGTGAGAACTCTTGAACGTTGCGAAAGTTAGGTCATGCACAGTTTATGACTCTCAGTTCAGTGGTTGAAACAGCGGGGACCCCGGGTTAACAAAGGGGTCCCCCTTTTTGAAAGTTTTTGAGCAATTCACCGTCCATTACTCTATTGTCCATTTTAAAACCTGTAACAAAAGATATACACACAAACAGTCTCAACTAAATAGCAGCCCTTATTAATACCTCCAAGTTTTGTAGCGGAGGGGAGTTTGATTTTGAGTGCTGCGTGTGGACCTTCGCAGCGCAGGGGTTGCTATTGGCCTAACAGGGCCCGCTATGCTTGCTACCGCTGGTGTAGTGCACTGTCTTCTAGCTACACTTCTAGTGAGTCTGGGTAGCACTGGCAGGTTGGGGCTCTCAGAGCTGCTGCTATCAACAGTGGGTACAGCAGATTCACCAATAGCAGAGGGAGGATTTGCCGGTTCAACGGTTGGCATGGCATCTTCAGGTAAGGCTTGTTGAGGTTGCGGGACCGGATGATCTGGTACCGCCATTGTTTCTGGTGGGTCGGGCTGTTGAAACATTAGAACAGGTACCACGATGGCTTGATTTATCTGAGTCCAGGACTGGGGAAAGTCACCAAGGACGGTATGGATCATCTTCTCCTTTTCCACCGGCGGGGAGATTTCTGGGGCCGTGTCCCTCTCTCTCAACTTATCGGGGCAGACCTTAAGGTGATCCCTGGATACTGCTGTCGAGGTCTCCCCTCTGTCCTTGCTGATGAGACAGACCTTCGTGTTGTCGAAATCGGATGGCAGGATGGTATACGGTTCCGCTTCCCATTGGTCATCAAGCTTGTGTAATCTCCTCTTTCGTTTAAGTACTTGCTCACCAGGTGACAGGGGAATCGCAGGAGCGTGTTGGTTGTAGTCCCTTTCTTGTTTCTGCCTAGCCTGGGCGAGACTTCTTTCCACGCACTCCTGTACTTTGCGGTACCTTCGCTGCATTTCTGCATCCCAATCCGCATCCGGTGAGGTATCTTCGGGGACTAGGACCCCCATGTCCAGATCAACGGGTAACTGGCTAGGCCTTCCCCTCATTAGGTACGCTGGAGTACAGTTGGTGGAATTCACTGGGATGTGATTGTAGATATCCACCAAATCAGGCAACTTCGTCGGCCACAGGTTCCGTTCCTCTACGGGCAAGGTCTTCAATAAGTCGATCACCACCTGGTTCATCTTTTCGCACATCCCATTGGTTTGAGGATGGTACGGCGTGGTTAGGATATTCTTACACCCGTACAGTTGGCAGAACTCTTGGAACACTTCGGCTTCGAATGCTGGTCCCTGATCGGTCAGTACCTTCTCCGGGTAGCCATGGGGCCTACAAAAGTACTGCTGGAAGGCCTTGGCGGCAGTCCTGGCCGTGAGATCCTTGACAGGTACAACCACCAAAAATCTGGAATAGTGATCTACAATGGTAAGAGCGTAGATATAGCCTGACCGGCTAGGTGTCAACTTCACATGATCCAGCGCGACCAGTTCGAGCGGCCGTTTGGTGATGATAGGCTGCAGGGGAGCCCGTTGGCTGCCACGGTCCTTCCTGCGTAGGCTGCATGGACCGCACTCCCGACACCACTTCTCAATGGCTCTCTTCATGCCAATCCAATAGAACCTCCCTCGGAGTAGCCTCTCTAGCTTCCTCCATCCGAAGTGTCCGGCTCCATCATGGTAGGCTCCCAGAACCATGGGCGCATCTCGTCTTGGCACCACTATCTGCCACACCAATTCATGAGTACGTGGGTCGATGCTCCTCCTGCACAGCTTGCCATCATGGATAAACAGTTTGCTTCTCCCCTTCCACAGCTGTTGGGTTTCCTGTGGATCATCTGGGCCGGGATGCAACCCTGCCTGCGTCAAGAGCTCTTTCACCCGACGGACCGCGGGGTCACCATCCTGGGTTTCTGCCCACCCGTGATGAGGCAGGGGGTTCAGCGTGGCATCTGGTTCACATGATGAGAGTTCTGAGTGGCTTTGGGGCGATGGAATGCAGGCAGCTCCACCTCTTCAAGTGCCTCCGGGTCTTCTCCCGTTTCTGGCAAATTGGGCATTCGGGACAAGGCATCGGCATTGGCATTCTTGTGTCCTGCCCGGTACTTGATGGTGAAATCGTAGTTGGACAGCCGGGCCATCCATCGCTGTTCCAAGGCCCCGAGTTTGGCAGTATCCAGATGCGTTAGTGGATTGTTATCCGTAAAGACGGTGAATTTCGCAGAGGCCAGGTAGTGTTTGAACCTCTCTGTCACTGCCCAGACGATGGCAAGGAATTCCAGCTTAAAGGAACTGTAGTTGTCAGGGTTCCTTTCCGTGGGACGGAGTTTCCTGCTGGCGTAAGCGATCACCCTTTCTTTGCCTTTCTGAACCTGGGACAGCACGGCTCCTAATCCCACATTGCTGGCATCTGTGTACAGCACAAACGGTTGATCGTATTCGGGGTAAGCCAGTACCTCTTCTCCCGTCAGTGCCGACTTCAAACAGGTGAAGGATTCCTCCAGCTCCTCGTTCCAATCAAAGGGGGTGTTCCTCCCCTTGGTCTTCTTTGGTTGGCCCACCAACAGGTTTTGCAAGGGTGCGGCCTTCTTGGTGAAGTCCTTAATGAACCTCCGGTAGTAGCCTACCAACCCGAGGAACTGCCGGACTTCGTGGAGGTCACTAGGCTTTGGCCAGTCCTTGATCACTGTGACCTTGTCGGGGTCTGGGGCCACTCCTTCAGCGCTCACCACATGGCCCAGGTACTGCACTTTAGGTTTCAGCAGATGACACTTGGACGGTTTCACCTTTAAGCCGAAGTTGGACAGGGCTTCAAACACCTCGGCCAGGTGCTTCAAATGGTCTTCGTAGGTCTTAGAGAAGATAATGACATCATCCAAATACAGCAGCACGGTTTCAAAGTTCATGTGTCCCAGGCAGCACTCCATCATCCTCTGGAACGTCCCGGGAGCATTGCACAATCCGAAGGGCATGTAGTTGAATTCGCAGAGACCCATTGGGGTCGTGAAGGCTGTCTTCTCTTTGTCCGCCTCTGCCACAGGAACCTGCCAGTACCCACTGGTGAGATCTAAGGTAGAGAAGTAGTTAGCAGATTTTAAGGCAGCCAGAGACTCCTCTATCCTGGGCAGTGGGTATGCGTCTTTATGTGTAATGCGATTCAACTGCCTATAATCAACACACATCCTCATTGTACCATCTTTTTTTTTAACAAGGACTAACGGAGCTGCCCAGGGGCTACAGCTGTCTCTCACCACCCCAGCCTCCTTCATTTCCCGCAACATGTCCTTGGCACACTGATAATGAGCTGGGGGTACAGGGCGATATCTCTCTTTTATGGGTCGGTGATCTCCCGTGGGGATATGATGTTGGATCCCTTTCACCTGCCCAAAATCTAAGGGGTGTTTGCTGAATACCTGCTCGTACTCGTGTACCACCCTGTAGGCCCCCTGTTTTTGATGGGATGGGGTAGAGTCAGTGCCCACATGCAATTCCCGACACCAGTCTTTCGAGTGCTCTGCAGAACCTTTGTTCTCCGCCACGTTTGACGGGACCAAGGGTTCAGGTGTCTGTATCACACTATTATTGACAGTGAACAGTTTGGCGAGCGTGGTATACTTGGTGAGGTGAACCTCTTCCTCCCCACAATTGAGGACACGTACGGGCACTCTCCCCTGGCGGACGTCGACCACCCCCCGGGCTGTCAGAACAGTAGGCCTATTGTCTGAATATACGGGTTCTACCAAGGCCTGGTAGTCCTTACCCCTGAGGCCTATGGCTGCCCGACACCATATTAACATTTCACTCCTGGGGGGTATCGCGATGGGGTTTGAATCACTCACAGTGACACGACCAATCTCACCACCAGTCAGCTCTACCTGCTGTCTCTGCATCAGAGCTCTGATTTCCTTCTGCAGGGCACGTTGCTCACTGTGGCCAGCGGTTTCTGCCACCTGTTGCAACAAAACAATAACTTCTGCAAGACAATTTTCTATAACATTAGTACCAAGAGTCATCATGGGATTACATTCTCGACGATCAATATCAACAATCACAATCCCTTGGGCTTTCAATTCCACCCGCCCCACCTTGATGGTGACCTCCTTATACCCCACTTGTGGCAACGGCTGACCATTACTGGCTATTATGGTGAAATCATCGTCAGGGCCACGAGTAATATCAGTGTCCTCCCAATACCGTTTATAAAGCACGTAAGGTATAGTCGTCACCTGAGAGCCGGTGTCCAGCAAAGCGTTCAAGGGGATTCCATCAACCACTACAGGGAGAACTGGTCGTCCTCCAATATACTTGGTTCTCCAATGCTGCGGGCCTGACCGTCCTACTCCTGGGGGTTGGCCCTTTGCCCCAGGGGTTGCTCGTTTAAAGGACAGTACCTTGCAAGGTGGCCCACCTGGTGACAGCGGCGGCAGATGGGTCGTCCGTCCTGATGGAAGCGATCGCTGTCCCGGCCTCTGGTCGGTGGGGTCCTCTTCTGTCGCGTCCAGGGGACATCTTCTGGTCTGGAGGCTAGCTGGATCTTTTCCTTGGGGGCCTCCTGTAGGGACTGCACCGTCCGGGCTAGGGCAGCAACGCTCTTGGTCAGCTCCTGCATCTGAAGACGGAGTCCTGCAGGGGAGTCGTCCTCGAAGCTCTGGGCGTCGGCCTCCGCGGCAACTGGGGTTTCCGATGCCACCTCCTGGTGGTATGTGAGAGCGGGGCGCCTGGGTGGTACTGCGCGGCTGGGCTGTCGCTCCTGCAATGCCTGGATAGCTTTATCTTTGAATTGCGCAAAAGTCAAGTCTGGATTTTGCATGGCCAGGAAGTGCAATTGGCCCCGCTGGTGACTGCACAGGAGCCCCTCAATGAACCGCTCCTTCAGGAGTTTATCCTCATCCTGCATGCTGCCGGGGTCACTCTGCTTAATGGCCCGCATCGCCTCCTGGAGATTAAGGGCATAGTCCCATAAGCTATCCTGCGGTCTCTGTTTGCATCCATAGAAAGTCAGTTTAATTTCTGTAGCAGTGCGAGTATCGAAGGTGGCTTTAAGCTTTGCAAAAATCTGCTGTGCAGTTCCCTTATCCTCGGCGGGCCAGGACTTCAATTCTCTCAGAGCCGCCCCAAAGAGTTGGCCAGTTATCATATGAACCTTCTGCGGCTCTGTCAGGGGATAGAACTCGAGCAGGCTGCAGAGCCCTTCCTTAAAGTCAGTGAATGTATGCGACTCCCCAGAGTATCGTGGGAGCCAGGCCGCTCCGGGCAGGTACGGCATAGAGAAGGGCATTATGGCTTTTGTGTTAGCGGCAGCATCCGACTGGCTGAGGGACACAGCGGGTTCTGCGGCAACCGGTGGTGGCATTAGGGCCGCGGCTTCGCCCGCTGCGGGGACCGGAGCTGCCCCTGCGTCCGTGGCTGCGGCCGCCACCTCCTCTCCTCCCGACTCGGACATGGCTGTCCCTTCCTCCCACTAACCTGCTGGAGGTCGGAGTTCCTCTTCCGGGATTGGCGCCTTACCGCGCTTTCCGTTCCGCGCTTCTTTTGGCCGGTTCCGCCCACGAAGCTGAGGCTCCTCCCTCCGTGCGTGGCAATGGCAAGTTTTTGGCGGTAAATGGCAATACACAGTCCAAGCACAATAAATCACAGTTCCAAAGCACACATGACCTGATTCTTCAGGCTTAAGCAGATCCTGTTCGTGACGCCAAAATGTAGCGCCCCCACTGCCGCAGGGCCGAGGGGTACCCGGTACCGGGCCTCTGGGTCTCTGCTCCGGGGTTGTCACGGTGGCTAGGCCCCGGTCCGTGACCCTGCCGAGGGGCGCACAGTGATAGATATGATGGATAATAGTGGTGCAGTGCAGTAAATAACGAGGACACCAGGTTGCAGTCTCTTTACCTCTTTACTGAAGGTTTTAGAGTCCTCAGTCCAGAGCGCTGTCAACAGGGCTGTCTGAGACCGGCCGGTCCAAAGGCACATCAGGAGTTCTCTTTACAGGTGAGAAACAGTGTCTACCTTCTAGCGCTGTGTGTTGTAGTCCTTCCCTGCTGAGCTCCCGGGGTAGTCCTCACAACTGCTTCTGTCTGTCTCTGATGTTCATTCTCTCCGTCCCCCAGATGATATGGTAGGACGCACCCGTATGACGGGGTAGGCCTGGAGTTCTTCCAGGACCCTAGAGTCGCCCCTCTCCCACAGCTGCCTCCGTTGTCTGCTTAGGTGTTAAGTGAGACAGCCAACCTTTAATTGGCTGTCCTGCCGTGGTTTGCAGTAGTACTTAAAGTCTCTTACTTGCTCGGCGTTCCGGCCACCGACTGTTTGCGCCTCAGAAGGATGTTGCCTAGGTCTAACAGCACGACTCCTTCTGGTCCTAATTCCTCTTTACTGTATTCCCGTTGTGCACTGGTTAGTTCTGCTCTGAGGAGTCTGCCAGGATCCCATCCCTGACAGGTCCTCTCACCAACTCTTCCCAGCTACTTCTCCCTGTCTTCCTGTCCAACCCCCAGTTTTACCAGAGTGTGAGGAGTGGCCTACTAGATAGGACCACCCCCCCTGGTGGCCGGAGTGTGAAGTGTAGTGAGGTGTTACCTGGTCAGAGAAACTCCTTTAGTGCAATCAGACGTACCATAGCTCCCCATAGTGGCGGAGCCACAGTACTGCAACGACCAGGACTCTGGGGCGCTGCAGTAGGAAACCAGTAACCAACAATATCTATGGCAAAGTTTGGAAGCGGTTTTCATCCTGGTGTTTCCAGAACACACCTGACCCTTTCCATTCTAATATTGCACAAATTTTAGGGTTTGGACTTGGGAGTCACGCCTAGTACACTAAAAGTACAGGTCTCAGCTCTTGGTTCCTTTTCGATCAGGATTCAGCTGCCCATGGCTGGGTTAAACGCTTCATGACCACTGCGGCTAGGATTCGTCCTAGACTTCGTAGCTAAGTTCCCCCTTGGGACTTGAATCTGGTTCTTAATAGTTTAACACAGGATCCGTTGGATCCTCTCCCATCTTTGGAAATAAAAAACCTGACCCTTAAAACTGTTTTTCTAGTAGCGATTACTACCGCTAGGCGTGTAGGAGAACTTCAGGCCCTATTAATACAAGAGCCCTATTTAACTATCACTATGGATAGCATTATCCTTTGGTTAGATCCCTCCTTTATGCCTAAGGTAGTCTCAGACTTCCATAGAGGCCAGGATATCGTGCTACCCTCATTCTGTCCAAATCCCCCCAATGCAAAGGAGGGAGCCTTCCGCACCCTGGATGTTCGCAGGGTGGTCCTCTTTTACCTCCAGCAAACTGAAAGCTGGAGGATTCACCAGAACTTATTTATCCAGTTCTCAGGATGGAATAAGGGCAAAAAGGCAGGCTAAGAGTACGATTGAAACAGAAAGAAACCCCCAATACCTAAAAGATACCTTTATTGAAAACTATTAATAGGTATCTTTTAGGTATTGGGGGTTTCTTTCTGTTTGAATATTACATTACCATACCATTATATCCCAGAGATTTTTCTTAAGAGTACGATTGCTAACTGTATCGAGCAAGCCATCTGCCAAGCATATACATCACAGAATTTTTCACCTCCTGTATCACTGAAAGCCCACTCTAGTCGTTCTGTATCAACGTCAGGGGCAGAAAGAGGGAACGCATCCTCCGAGTAGATATGCAGAGTTGACACCTGGTCGTCGGTCCATACATTCACCAGGCACTATTTTTCAATTGGGTCTTATCATTCGGCAGACGAGTTCTGCAGGCTGTTGTCCCTCCCTAAGAAATTAGTCGTTGGTATTACTCCGATACTGCTGTCGTGGAAGGTGACTGGAGAAAATAGAATTAGACTTACCGGTAATTCGGTTTCTAGGAACCTTCCACGACAGCACTAATTTCCCTCCCTATCTGATATTCTTATTGGATGATTCCTGCACTTGAGTGGTAACTATACATGCTACTGTGTCCAGAAAAAACACTGGTGGTTGCAGGAAGGGGAGGGTATTTAACCTCTTCTGTTTCCTGTCCCCCATTAGGGCGGGGAGACATCCTCCAATACTGCTGTCGTGGAAGGTTCCTAGAAACCGAATTACCGGTAAGTCTAATTCTATTTTCATGCATTTTTCCATTCAAATCATGCACATTTTCCGTTCTCTCTCTCTAAAAAAAAAACGGATCAGTTGCATCAGTTTTTCACTATTTGCAATGGATCCGTTTTTTCAAAAATTCGCCGGATCCTGCCTGATGGAAAAAAACTGATGTGTGAAAGTAGCCTAACTATCCATATATCTGCGAATGGTAAATCAATAGATCACAATGGCGCTGAACACGTGTGCCTAACGGTACAGCAGCAGGCAAACCAGTTAGTATGGTGTGTGTAACTGCCAGAATAACCAAAGTCAATAATGTAAAAAGGTTGCCACGCTGAGAAGCACTTACAGATCAGCGTGTAGTCCTGTGCAGGGATGATCCACTTGCGTGGCGGTTTTTTTCCCCACTGTCCAATAGTGTTAGCAATGGGAGCGTCCTCCCCAAGGTTGCAATCCCCCGTTTAAACCCGCCGCTGGGTCACAGCGGTAGCCTCGGCCGATGGCGCCGCTGTCAGAGTAGCGTGGTGAGCGGGGGGCATAGTCAAATGGTGACATCACCTGTCCGTGTATGACGGACGTGTGTAGGGGCCAATCCCGACGCGTTTCGAGGGAAACGTCCCTCTTCCTCAAGGTCCCATTGCTAACACTATTGGATAGTGGGGAAAAAAACCACCACGCAAGTGGATCTTCCCTGCACAGGACTACACGCTGATCTGTAAGTGCCTCTCACTGCGGCAACCTTTTTACATTATTGACTTTGGTTATCCATATATCTATCTACATCTATCCATAGATATATCTATCCATACATACATGTATATCTATAGATAGATACATAGATCTATCTATTCATATATCTATAGATCTATCTATATGTAGATCTATCTATTTATCTATCTATCTCATTCCTTCTATCTATCAATAGATAGAGAGATATGGGATAGATAGATAGATAGATAGATAGATAGATAGATAGATAGAAGGAATTAGATAGATAGATAGATAGATAGATGGAATGAGATAGATAGTTGATAGATAGAATAGATAGATAGAAGGAATGAGATAGATAGATGACAGATAGATCTATAGATAGATAATATCTATCAATCTATGTATAGATCTATCTACAGATCTATCTGTCATCTATCTATCTATCTAGGTCATTCCTACTATTTATCTATCTATACTATCTATCATCTATCTCATTCCTTCTATCTGTCTATCTATCTATCTATTCTATCTATGATATATCTATCTCATTCTATCTATCTATCTATCTATCTATCTATCTATCTATCTATCTATCTATCGAAGGAATGAGATAGATAGATGATAGATATAATAGATAGATAGTTGGATAGATAGAAGGAATGAGCTAGATAGATGACAGATCTATAGATAGATAATATCTATCGGTCTATGTATAGATCTATCTGTCATCTATCTATTATATCTATCATCTATCTATCTATCTATCTATCTATCTATCTATCTGTCTATCTATCTCATTCCTTCTATCTATATTTCTATCTATCTATCTATCTATCTATCTATCTATCTATCTATCTATCTATCTGTGTGTAATGGAGTGTGGGTTGGACAAA
Source organism: Ranitomeya variabilis (assembly GCF_051348905.1). NCBI lineage: Eukaryota > Metazoa > Chordata > Amphibia > Anura > Dendrobatidae > Ranitomeya > Ranitomeya variabilis. Next base: position 273,358,000 of record NC_135236.1, on the reverse strand, counting down.
TGTAAAAGAGGAGGTTGGACAAGAAATTACATCACAAATCTTTTTTTGTTGTTGTTCAATATTACATCTTTATTTAGCTTTCAAAAACGCATACAAAAACGCATCAAAAAAGAGCAAAAAAAGCATCAAAAACACGCAAAAAACGCATCAAAAACGCACCTGCGTTTTCTGTCAAGAGCTGCTGATTTAGTGCAGAAAAATCCGCAGGCAAATCTGCAACGTGTGTACATACCCTAATATTTAGTGTCACCACCCTTTGTCTTCAAAACAGTACCAAAGTATCATTCCTAGTGTTGAACATTCCGATACTGCAAGTATCGGGTATCGGCCGATACTTGCTGTATCGGAATTCCGATACCGAGATCCGATATTTTTGTGATATCGGGTATCGGTATCGAAACAACATTAATGTAAAAATGTGTAAAAGAGAGAATTAAAATAAAAAATATTGCTATACTCACCTCTCCGACGCAGCCTGCACCTTACCGAGGGAAGCGGCAGCGTTCTTTGTTTAAAATTCGCGCTTTTCTTTCCTTTACGTGAGTCCCGGCTTGTGATTGGTTGCGTGCCGCCCATGTGACCGGGACGCAACCAATCACAGCAAGCCGTGACGTAATTTCAGGTCCTTCAGGATTTTAAAATTACGTTCCGGCGTTGTGATTGGTTGCGTCGCAGTCACATGGGCGACGCAACCAATCACAGCAAGCCGTGACGTAATTTCAGGTCCTTAAGGATTTTAAAATTACGTCCCGGCTTTGTGATTGGTTGCGTCGCAGTCACATGGGAGACGCAACCAATCACAAGCCGTGACGTCACGGGAGGCTGGACACGCGCGCATTTTAAAATGGGCGCGTGTCCAGCCTCCCGTGACGTCCCGGCTTGTGATTGGTTGCGCCGCGATCAACCAATCACAAGCCGGGAGGCTGGACACGCGCCCATTTTAAAATTTTAAAATGCGCGCGTGTCCAGCCTCCCGGCTTGTGATTGGTTGATCGCGGCGCAACCAATCACAAGCCGGGACGTCACGGGAGGCTGGACACGCGCCCATTTTAAAAAGCGCGCGTGTCCAGCCTCCCGTGACGTCACGGCTTGTGATTGGTTAATGGCGGCCATGTTGCCGGGACGCGGACCAATCACAGCAAGCCGTGACGTAATTTCGTCACGGCTTGCTGTGATTGGTCCGCGTCCCGGCAACATGGCGCCGTGACCAATCATAAGCCGGGACGTCACTGGAGGCTGGACACGCGCGCTTTTTAAAAAGCGCGCGTGTCCAGCCTCCCGTGACGTCACGGCTTGTGATTGGTTAATGGCGGCCATGTTGCCGGGACGCGGACCAATCACAGCAAGCCGTGACGTAATTTCGTCACGGCTTGCTGTGATTGGTCCGCGTCCCGGCAACATGGCCGCCCTGACCAATCACAAGCCGGGACTTCACGTAACCAAGTAAAAGCGCGAATTTTAAACAAACAACGCTGCCGGTTCCCTCGCTGAGGTCCAGGCTGCGTCGGAGAGGTGAGTATAGCGATATTTTTTATTTTAATTCTTTCTTTTACACATTTATATGGATCCCAGGGCCTGAAGGAGAGTTTCCTCTCCTTCAGACCCTGGGAACCATCAGGAATACCGTCCGATACTTGAGTCCCATTGACTTGTATTGGTATCGGGTATCGGTATCGGATTGGATCCGATACTTTGCCGGTATCGGCCGATACTTTCCGATACCGATACTTTCAAGTATCGGACGGTATCGCTCAACACTAATCATTCCTTCTTCGTATACTTGCACACAGTGTTTGAAGGAAGCTGGCAGGGAGGTTGTTCTAAAGAACAACCTGCGAAAAGAGTCAGACTCGGTCATGTTGAGATCAGCGCTCTTATCGTCACTTAGAGGACTCCTTTTTCTTTTCTATGATGAAAATAATTGTTAAAGGGCTTTCTGCTACTTTTATATTGATGATCTATCTTTAGTTAGATAGTCACACAGCACTCCCGACACTTTAACCCCCGAAATGTTGCGATTGAATAAGATCGCAGCATTCCGGGAGCCAGCAGATGGCGGACAGCCCTTTGGATCAGACACTTCTGATCGTTGCCATTCTGATCTGATGTCGTCATGACGACATCAGGGTCACCGGAGGTAGGAAACTTGCTGATCATGCACAGTATATGATCAGCATCTTTCCCTGTCAGTGCAGAGATGCTAGTTTCTACAGCATGGGGATGCTGCTGCATGGCTAAGTAGTGCTGTACAGCCACATATGAGGTATTGCTAAATTCAGTAGAAATTGTGAGACTTTTTTTGGTGCCATTTTACCCACTTCTTGTGTGAAAATGTAAAATCTGGGGCTAAAACTAAATTTTGGTGGTAAAAATGTAGTAATTTTTTCTTCACTGCCCAATGGTATAAAATTATATGACACTCCTGTGGTGTAAATATGATCACTGCACCGCTTGATGAATTTAGAGGTGTAGTTTGTAAAATGGGGTCACCTATGGGGGTTTCTGCTGTTCTGGCACCTCATGGGCTCTCCCAGTGTGTCATGACACCTGCAAACCATAACTATAAAATCTGGCGATCCCTGCCTTCTGAGCTTTGTACTGTGCCTGAAAAATATTTCCCAATTACATGCAGAGTATTGGCGCACTCAGGAAAAAATGAACCTCAGTTTGTTGTAAAAAAAAATCCTATTAGCCCTTAGAAAAATTAGAAACTTGGGGCTAAAACAACATTTTAGTGGTAAAATTGTAATTTATTCTTTCATGACCGCTCAGTGGTATAAAATTCTGTGAGACAAAAGTGGTGTCAATATGATCACTGCACCCCTAGATTAATTCACTGGGGAGTGTATTTTGTAAAATGAGTTCACATATAGGGGATTTCTGTTGTTCTGTCAGCTCCGGGGATCTGCCAATGTGACATGGCACCCTCAAACCATTCCAGCAAAATCTGAACTCCAATATGGCGCCTCTTCCATTCTGAGCTTTGCTCTGTGCCTCACAAGTAGTATTCCCCCACATATGGGGTATCTGCGTACTCAGGAGAAATTGCACAATAGACTGTATAGAGAAAATGCAGAATTTGAGGGCAAAATAACATTTTCTCTGTCCCCCATGACAGCACCACCAGAGATAGGGGATCCGCCCTTCAGGGACAGGAAACCTACAGGATAAAAGGGCGCTACCTCTCCCCTGCATCAGTTTTGGTTTCCTGTCCCTGACCTACTAGGACGGTACCTGTGTATCCGAAGTCCGACTAAGGAGTCCGGAGCCGGCCAGTCCGAGTTCTGGCAGTGGGGATGCCCCTGCCACGGGCTGGTGTGTTGTCCGAGGCCACCACGGCTATGACCGATGGGTCCGGAGCGTGAGCAGGGGGAAGCGCAGCCGCCACTCCGGATGGGAGTTAGGGGCTTCCGGGACCTGCCGTGCAGAAGACGCCTGGATTCCAAGATGGCGCCGCACCGGAAGTGGTAAGAGGACTTCCGGTTCAGGGGGGCGCAGTGAGTGAGGGGCACCAAGATGGCGCTGCCCCGGAACCGGAATGCTTCATTTCCAGGTCCCTGACAACGCGCGCATGCGCAGAAGAGAATTGGAAAAAAAAAAGCGCTTCCTCAGTAATGCAACCACAGGGGGAGGGGCTGGCAATAAGCGCCAAACCTAAAAGAATGGTGGATATGGAAGCTCCTCGCTGCATGCCATCCCAAGGTAGTACCATGGAAGACAGCGACCAGCAGCTCCAGCCACTGCCACAGCAGCGCCACCACCAGCGACCGCAGCCGGACATACAGAAGAAACGAACTTCTGCTGACACCCGGAGTTCTCGGTCCGGTAGCCATTCCACGCAGCATAGCAAGAACTCCAGCGGGGTGAACCAGCTACCGCCTACGGATCTCACACTTCAGGATCCTACCCCTCCTCCAGAACCGGTACCTGTGGCTGCGTCAGATTGGTGAGTGATCTTCGTGAAAGTTCACTTTTGTAATTGGGGTTCCCTCTTCTCCGTTTATCTTAGGCAAGAAAAAGAACGCGGAAAACAAAACACAGAACCTGCCCCTTGTGTGAAAAAGCTTTACTGCAATCTTGGGATAAGAAGTTGTGTGACTCCTGTACAGGTCGAGTCCTTTGTGAGGAGACCCCAAACTTGGCCTCTGAGTTACGATCTGTAATTACATCAGAGGTAGAAACTGTGTTTAATTCCCTTAAAGGTGAAAAGAAAGTTAATAGGAAAATACCTATTGCTTATCTGAACTCTGACTCTTCCAGCTCTGAGAGTAGAAACTCAGATACACAGGACTCCTCCTTCTCTTCTTCCGATGAGAGTGGAGGTCGTCATTGCTTCCCCCTAGATGAGGTTGACGCACTTGTAAAGGCAGTAAGATCGACTATGGGGGTATTGGACCCTCGTCCTGACAAAACAGTCCAGGATATTATGTTTGGAGGACTATGCCAAAAAAAGCGTAAAGTTTTTCCCCTTAATGAAAACATACAAGCGTTAATTAAAAAGGAGTGGGAAAAACCAGAGAGGAAGAACTCATCGGTCCCCTCTATAAAAAGAAAATATCCCTTTGAAGAGGAGGCTTCTACTTCATGGGATAAAGCCCCCAAACTCAACGTTGCGGTAGCTAAGGCCTCAAAAAAATTCGCACTACCATTTGAGGATATGGGTACCCTGAAAGATCCTCTTGATAAAAGAGCAGATACTTTTCTTAAAGGGGCCTGGGAGTCGGCAGGGGATGTTTAAGACCAGCCATAGCAGCTGCTTGCACGTCACAATCCTTAATGATTTGGGTTGATAACTTAGAGAAACAGCTAAGGGATGGGGTGCCCAGAAATAAAGTATTAGAATCTATCCCTATGATTAGAGGAGCAGCGGTGTTTTTGGCAGATTCATCGGCCGACGCAATTAAACTAGCGTCTAAATCTGCAGCTCTTTCGAATGCAGCATGTAGAACCTTATGGCTAAAGAGCTGGCCAGGTGATTTACAAACCAAGCAAAAACTTTGTTCAGTCCCATGTGAGGGCAAGTTTCTTTTTGGAGAGACTCTGGACAATATCCTGCAGAAAGCAGGTTACAAAAAGAAAGGGTTCCCCAACCTGGCAACAACGTTCACAAAGCGGCCCTTTCGGAATAGGAAATTTTTTAGGAAAAGACCACCAAGGGAGCAAAACAGATGGGATGATGGGAAAAGAAGAGACAGGGGGTTCCTTTTCGGTAATTCCTCGCGGGATAGAAACCCCCCCAAGTGACGTCTCCCCCAGGGTGGGAGGGAGATTGTCTCAATTCCTCCCCGCCTGGGAGAAAATTTCAACCAGCCCTTGGATACTAAATTTAATAAGAGTGGGGCTTCGAATAGACTTTTTATCCCTCCCCCCCCCCCCCGAAACTATGTGGTAACACCGCTGAAGTCCTCTCCTCAACAACAAGAAGCTCTAGAACTAGAAATCTTAAAACTGATAGACAAAGCTGTCATCCAGGAAGTCCCCTCTCTAGAGAGAGGAAAGGGATTTTACTCCCCATTATTCCTGGTTCCCAAGCCAGACGGGACCTTCCGAACTATAATAAATTTACGGAAGTTTAATACTTATGTAAGGAACCAGAGATTCAAAATGGAGTCAATAAAGTCAACAATTAAAAACTTGCTTCCAAACTGTTTTATGATAGTACTGGATCTCAGCGACGCATATTATCACGTCCCCATCCGCAAGCACTCTTAAAAATTCCTCAGACTGGCAGTAGTCATGAAAGGACGGATAAGGGAATACCAATACAGAGCTCTTCCCTATATAAATTGCACCCTGCATTTTCACCAAACTAATAGCAGAGATGATGGCACATCTGAGAGAGAAAGACATCTTGATTGCTCCATATTTAGATGACTTTCTGATTGTGAGCAACTCGGCCAAACTCTGCCATCAGCATTGCGTCAGGGTGATAGATACTCTAAAAAAATTAGGCTGGCTGGCGGACCTTCAAAAGTCAAAACTAGGACCAACCAGGGTTCAGGAATTTTTGGGTATCACCTTGGACTCTATTTCTCAAGAATGTCGCCTCCCAGTCTAGAAAAGACAAAAGATAATAAATCTAGTGTCAGAAGCTCGCTCAAACCCTTCCATGTCTCTGAGAAAGGCGATGTCATTACTGGGGTCCCTCTCTGCTTGCCTTCCAGCAGTTCAGTGGGCACAACTCCACACGAGACCTCTCCAGTGGGACATATTGAGAAACCAGAATATGCTAAGGGGACGGTTAGAAGGCCGCATGACTCTAAGTTTACCTACTATTCATTCCCTAGCTTGATGGTTGAATCCCAGCAACCTATCAAAAGGGATTCCCTGGGTGATAGAGGTGTCTCAGATAGTTACCACAGACGCAAGTCCCACAGGGTGGGGGGCTCATCTGAACAACAGAGTCGCTCAGGGGGTATGGACAAATCAGGAACTCGGGGCTTCCTCAAGCCAAAAAGAACTGAGGGCAGTGAATCATGCATCACTAATTTTTCTAGACAAATTACAAGGGCATCATGTCTGAGTATTTTCGGACAACAGAGTAGTGGTAGCTTACTTAAACCACCAGGGGGTACCAGGTCTCAAACATTAATGAAAACCACCTCCAAAATTTTCAGCCTGGTACAGAACAACTTTCTATCCCTATCAGCCCTTCATATAAAAGGTGTAGAGAACCAGAAAGCAGACTTCCTGAGTCGTATCCAACTAAAGCAAGGGGAATGGTCTCTAAATCAGGATATCTTTGACAAAATTACAAATCTGTGGGGAATTCCTGTAATAGACCTCTTCCCAAACATGCACAACAGAAAGGTGAAAACCATTTGTTCCCTAAACCCCAGGGGGAACCCTCAGGCTGTAGATGCATTCACGATTCCCTGGACACAGACTCTTGCATATGCATTTCCTCCTACTATCCTCATTCCAGCTGTTCTGCGAAAAATCAGACAGGACAGATCCAGACTCATCCTAATAGCCCCCTTCTGGCCCAAAAGGGCCTGGTTCTCCTGGCTGAGGATGCTATCGCTCACCGATCCCTGGGTTCTTCCGGATCTTCCGGACCTCCTGTCTCAGGGACCGGTGTTCCACCCTCAGTCAGAGAATCTCCACCTAACAGCGTGGAATTTTAGAGGTCACTATTGAAGGAAAGAGGTTTGTCTGACAAGTTAGTTTCTACACTAATGAAAAGTAGAAAACCTGTGACCACAAAAATTTATGGCAAAACCTGGAAAAAAATTTTGTCCTCCTCCGGGGTAAGGTTGCAAAACGGGGTCCCAGTTGCTGAAATATTAGAATTTCTACAAAAAGGGTTAGACCTAGGCCTTCCAGTAAGTACTTTAAAAGTACAGATAGCAGCCCTAGGAGCATTGTACTGTGAAAACATAGCAGCCAACTCTTGGGCAATACGGTTTGTCAGAGCAGCCGCAAGGTCTAAACCTGTAGCTATACATAGACTACCAGCCTGGGATTTGAACCTAGTCTTGTCAGCTTTAACACAATCCCCGTTTGAGCCTATAGAATCAATACCCCTTAAAATTCTATAACTTAAAACTGCCCTCCTGATAGCCCTAACATCGGCCCGCAGAATAAGTAATCTCCAAGCCCTGTCTGCAAACCCTCCCTTTACACAGATCCTGGATTATAAGGTTGTACTAAAAACAGACCCTGCCTATCTACCAAAAGTAGCATCCACATTCCATAGGTCTCAGGAAATAATCCTTCCTTCCTTCTGTCCAGACCCTAGAAATAAGAAAGAAGAAAAGTTCCACACATTAGATATGAGAAGGTGTCTAGTTCAGTATCTAAAATCCACTCAGCAGTATAGGAAGGAAGGGTCTCTGTTTATCTGCTTCCAGGGACCCAGGAGAGGACTTAGAGCCTCTAAAGGCACTATAGCACATTGGATAACAGATGCGATAGCCTTGGCATACTCACCCACCGGGAATGCAGTTCCAGAGGGTCTGAAGGCTCACTCTACAAGGGCTATGGCGACCTCCTGGGCCGAAAGGTCGGAGGTACCATTAGATCAAATTTGTAAGGTGGCCACCTGGTCATCACCTTCAACCTTTTTTAGACACTACCGCTTAGACCTAGCCTCTTCAACTGACTTAACCTTCGGAAGAAGGGTTCTGCAGGCTGTGGTCCCTCCCTAAGCAATAATCTCTGCAATTTTCTCTCGTGGTGCTGTCATGGGGGACTGAGAAAAGCGTAGTTACTCACCGATAACGGTGTTTCTCAGAGCCCATGACAGCACCTGCTTATTTCCCCCCCTCATCACGTGTGCACATTCTTTAGTATGAAATGTGTTTTTTTATATATATAGACATGGTGTTCACTTGTTAAGCAACATGATAAAGTTGTATATTTTTTGTTGTGACTAACCTGGAGGACCTCCGATGCTCTGTAAATAAAACTGATGTTTTTTTTTATTTTCACTGCTCAATGTTATAAACTTATGTGAAGCACCTGGAAGTTCAAGGTGCTCACCACGCATCTAAGTACATTCCTTGAGGGGTCTAGTTTCCAAAATGGGGACAATTGTGTTTTTTTTCACTGTTTAGGCACATCAAGGGCTCTCCAAATGGGACATGATGTCCGCTAATGATTCCAAACAGTAGTTTTCTCCCTCATATGGGGTATCGGCGTACACAGGAGAAATTGCACTACAAATTGTATGGTGCAACGTCTCCTGTTACCATCATTAAAATGCAAAATTGGGGCTAAAATAACATTTTTGTGAGGAAAATGTGATGTTATTATTTTCGCGGCTCAAAGTTATAAACTTCTGTGAAGCACCTTGGGGTTCAAGGTGCTCACCACACATCAAAATACATTCCTTGAGGGGTCTAAATTCCAAAATGGGATCACTTGTGAGGGGTTTCCACCGTTTAGGCACATTAGGGTCTCTCCAACGTCCGCTAGTGATTCTAGGAAATTTTACAGACACATCAGAAGCTCTCCAAACGCGACATTGCATCCGCCAATTGTTCCAGCAAATTTTGCATTCAAAAAGTCAAATGTGCTCCTTCCCTTCTGAGCTCAAACAGTGGTTTTCTCCCTCATATGGGGTATCAGCATGCTCAGGAGAAATTACACAAAAAATTTTAGGGTCCATTTTTTCCTGTTACCTTTGTCAAAATAAAAAAATTTGGATCTCAAGTCAATTTTTTGTGAAAAAAGTTAAATCTTATTTTTTTTTCCAAAAGTTCCTGTGAAGCACATAAAGGGTTAATAAACCTCTGAGCTGGACCGCAGAGTGAAGGCAAAAGGGCCAACAAGTGCTAAGCATCTCTGGGAACTCCTTAAAGATTGTTGGAAGACCATTCCCGCTGACTACCTCTTGAAGCTCATCAAGAGAATGCCAAGAGTGTGCAAAGCAGTCATCAAAGCAAAAGGTGGCTACTTTGAAGAACCTAGAATATAAGACATAATTTCAGTTGTTTCACACTTTTTTTGTTAAGTATATAATTCCACATGTGTTAATTCATAGTTTTGATGCCTACAGTGTGAATGTACAATTTTCATAGTCATGAAAATACAGAAAAATCTTTAAATGAGAAGGTATGTCCAAACTTTTGGTCTGTACTGTATCTCTCGGGCATGAAAATTCAAAGTTGGAAAATTTTCCAAATTTTTGCCAATTTTATGTTGTTTTTTTTTCACAAATAAACGCAGGTCATACTGAAGAAATTTTACCACTGTCATGAAGTACAATATGTCACGAAAAAACAGTTTCAGAATCACTGGCATCCTTTGAAGCATTCCAGAGTTACCTCATAAAGTGACAGTGGTCAGAATTGTAGAAATTGGCCCGGTCATTAACGTGCTAACTACCTTTGGGGTTAAAGGGGTTAAAATTACTTTTTTCATCATCTGACTTTGGAGTAATGCCCTACTTTTTTCAAGTTTTTTTTTATATGTAAGAGGGTTTTTGTGATAACCTTGGAGGTTTGCACACATTTTTGCATGGAATAGTGCTGCTTTGATTTTTAGTTTACTAGGCAGATAGATAAAAAGATAGATTTGCTATTTTTCTTTATTTCATACTCTAGTAAGAAACCTGTATGAGCTAATTGCTTTGGTTCATGGTCCTGTGGTTCTCTGCATATATAAAGCATACCTTTGTCAGAAAATTACATGTGGTATATCTTCAGCAGCTACACTAACACTCCCAGCTCTAAGAATTGGGACAACAGGACTTTGTTTGTATAAACTGATTAAAGAAATCTTACGCCACTTATGACGTGTGCCCTGCAGTGTGCCAGATATCGGTAATAGTCTGTATTAGACTTCATTTTCTCAAAGACAAAGGGATAAATGTTTTGTTAACTAAATATATCAATGATGTACATGTAGATTATGATGTGGATTTGCCAATGCATGAAATGAAATGCTTGGTTAGAAGCTGTGACATTCCTCAATATAATGGATATACACACATGGTCAAAATTGTTAGTACCGCTCGTTTAATAACAGAAAAACCCACAATGGTCACAGAAATAACTTGAATCTGACAAAAGTAATAATAAATAAAAAAATCTATGAAACCATGCTTCCACAAAATAAAAAAAACAACAACATAAAACTCATGAAATATGCCTGGACAGAAATGATGGTACCCTTAACTTAATATTTTGTTGCACAACCTTTTGAGGCAATCACTGCAATCAAACGATTCCTGTAACTGTCAACGAGACCTCTGCACATCTTGACAGGTATTTTGGCCCACTCCTCAAGAGCAAACTGCTCCATTTGTCTCCTGTTTGAAGGTTGCCTTTTCCAGATGCCATTTTTCAGCTCTTTCCAAAGATGCTCAATAAGATTTAGGTCAGGGCTCATAGAAGGCCACTTTAGAATAGTCCAAAACAATGTTTTCCTCTTAGCCATTCTTGGCTGTTTTAAGCTGGGCAGCACATTTCTTTCTAGAATCCCTTGATAGTCTTGACTCTTGATATTTCATTGTACCCTGCATAGATTCTAGACACCCTGTGCCAGATACAGCAAAGAAGCCCCAGAACATAACAGAGCCTCCTCCATGTTTCACAGTAGGGACAGTGTTCTTTTCTTGATATGCTTCATTTTTCTGTCTGTGAACATAGAGCTGATATGCCTTGCCAAAAAGTTACATTTTTGTCTCATCTGTCCATAGGACATTCTCCCAGAAGCTTTGTGGCTTGTCAGTATGTAGTTTGTCAAATTCCTGTCTGGCTTTTTTATGATTTTTTTTCAACAATGGTGTCCTCCTTGGTCATCTCCCATGAAGTTTACTTTGGCTCATACAATGACGGATGGTGTGATCTGACACTGATGTTCCTTGAGCTTGAAGTTCACCTTTAATCTGTTAAGTTTCTGGGTTCTTTTGTTACCATTCGTATTATCCGTTTCTTTGATTTGTCATCAATTTTCCTCCTGCGGCCACGTCCAGGGAGGTTGGCTACAGTTCCATGGATCCTAAATTTCTGAATAATATGTGCAACTGTATTCACATTAACATCAAGCTGCTTGGAGATGGTCTTATAACTTTTACCTTTAACATGTTTGACTATAATTTTCTTTCTAATCTCCTGAGACAACTCTTTCCTTCGCTTCCTCTGGTCCATGTTGAGTGTGATACGCACCATGTCACCAAACAGCACAGTAACCCTATATACAGGCCCACTCACTGATTCCAAGATTGTACAGTCATGGACAAAAATTTTGAGAATGAGACAAATATTAATTTTTCCAAAGTCTACTGCTTCATTTTTTCTAATGGCAATTTGCATATACTCCTGAATGTCAGAATGATCAGCTTAACAGCAATTACTGTACTTGCAAAGTCAATATTTGCCCAGAAAATGAACTTTAACCCCCAAAACACATTTCAACATCATTGCAGTCCTGCCTTAAAAGGAGCAGCTAACATCGTTTTAGTGATTGATCCATTAACACAGGTGTGGGTGTTGATGAGGACAGGGCTGGCAATCAATCAGTCATGATTAAGTAAGAATGACATCACTGGACACTTTAAAAGGAGTCTGGTGCTTGGTATCATTGTTTCTCTTCAGTTAACCATGGTTATCTCTAAAGAAACACGTGCAGCCATCATTGCACTGCACAAAAATGGCCTAACAGGGAAGAGTATCGCAGCTACAAAGATTGCACCTCAGTCAACAATCTATCGCATCATCAAGAACTTCAAGGAGAGAGCTTCCATTGTTGTCAAAAAGGCTCCAGGGCGCCCAAGAAAGACCAGCAAGCGCCAGGACCGTATCTTAAAACTGTTTCAGCTGCGGGATTGGACTACCAGCAGTGCCGAGCTTGCTCAGGAATGGCAGCAGGCTGGTGTGAGTGCTTCTGCACGCACTGTGAGGCGGAGACACTTTGAGCAAGGCCTGGTTTCAAGGAGGGCAGCAAAGAAGCCACTTCTCTCCAGAAAAAAACATCAGGGACCGACTGATATTCTGCAAAAGGTACAGGGAGTGGACTGCTGAGGACTGGGGCAAAGTCATTTTCTCTGATGAATCCCCTTTTCGATTGTTTGGGACATCTGGAAAGCAGCTTATTCGGAGAAGAAGAGGTGAGCGCTACCACCAGTCTTGTCTCATGCCAACTGTAAAGCATCCTGAAACCATTCATGTGTGGGGTTGCTTCTCAGCCAAGGGAATCGGCTCACTCACAGTCTTGCCTAAAAACACAGCCATGAATAAAGAATGGTACCAGAATGTCCTCCAAGAGCAACTTCTCCCAACCGTCCAAGAGCAGTTTGGCGCCCAACAATGCCTTTTCCAGCATGATGGAGCACCTTGCCATAAAGCAAAGGTGATAACTAAATGGCTCATGGAACAAAACATAGAGATTTTGGGTCCATGGCCTGGAAACTCCCCAGATCTTAATCCCATTGAGAACTTGTGGTCAATCATCAAGAGACGGGTGGACAAACAAAAACCAACAAATTCTGGCAAAATGCAAGCATTGATTATGCAAGAATGGACTGCTATCAGTCAGGATTTGGTCCAGAAGTTGATTGAGAGCATGCCAGGGAGAATTGCAGAGGTCTTGAAGAAGAAGGGTCAACACTGCAAATATTGACTTGCTGCATTAACTCATTCTAACTGTCAATATAACCTATTGGTACTCATAATATGATTGCAATTATATTTCTGTATGTGATATAAACATCAGACAAACACTAATAAAAACCAGAGGGCAGCAGATCATGTGAAAACATAATTTTGGTGTCATTCTCAAAACTTTTGGCCATGACTGTAGACACCTGTGATGCTAGTTAGTGGACACACCTTGATTTAATATGTCCCTTTTGTCACATTATTTTCAGGAGTACCATCATTTCTGTCCAGGCCTATTTCATGAGTTTTATTTTTTTTTTAAATTCTGTGTAAGCATGGTTGAAAAGCAATCTCTTACTTTAAATTTGTTCATTTTCATAGATCTTTCATTTATTACTACTTTTGTCAGATTCAAGTTATTTCTGTGATCATTGTGCGTTTTTCTGTCATTAAATGAGGGGTACCGACAATTTTGACCACGTGTGTATATTGATTTCTAGCCACAGCCAATAAATACTATAAATATTGTAGCATGGCTAAAGGGTGTGTAGTCGATGGGAGGTATGTGCCACATAAGTGCCTTGTTGCTGTAATGTAGCCCGGAGTATTTCTTGATTGTATATTACCATGTATATATGTGTGTTCAGGACCTGTGGTGATGTCAGACCACATGGCTAATCATGTGATGGGTTACTGGGTGTGGTTAGCTTTATATAAGACAGGCTGATCCTTAACACAGGGGGATATGTGTGGAGCTGCTAGCCTCCAGTGTGTTAGGCTCCAGCACGGAGCCTGAAGGAACGGACAGTTGTTTTTCTCTTTTGCCTGAGTTTAAGGCTATTTGTTTTTCCTGTTTATGCTAAACTGGTTTATGAAGCAATAAACCCTTGAACTTTTGTTGGAACCTGCCTCCTAAGTGTCAGCCGTCGCACCTGAGTGAGTGAAATCCCTACAATATATACACAGGGCTGCCATCAGGGCATTACTATCATTACTAGAGTAAGGAGCCCGCAGAGCACAAGCAGATCGGATCCCGCTCTTTTTACGGTTGCTCACCAGGCCTCGGGGAGGATTTGGCCGATTCAGTTAAAATATTTTGCAGTCCAGGAAGCCATTGGCTTCCTTCACCATAATAGCTAACAGTAGTCAGCCAATCAGAGACCGGCAGCTGAAGTTGGTGCGCACATCACTGCCATGCGCGCCTCAAATGGATGAGGAAAAGGATGCCACAGGACCACTGTCCAGGTAAGGTGAAACTTTATTTTTTAAATTTTTTGCATGGGGCCAAGATGGGAGATCATATGAAGCCTGGAGGGCAGTATGTGAGAACATATGGGAGCAGGATAGAGACACATGGGGCCAGGGTGGGGGACCATATGGGACCTGGAGGCAGGATGAAGACACATTCAGCCAGGATGGGAGGGCATATAGGGCCTGGGGGCAGGATGTGGACACATGGTGCAAGGATGAAAGAACATATGGGGCTTGGGGTCAGGATGGAGACACATGTAGTCAGGATGGGGGAACATATGGGGCCCGGGGACAGAATGTAGACACATGGGGCTACGATGGGAGGACATATGGGGCAGGATGGAGACACATGGGGCCAGGATGGGAGGACATATGGGGCAGGATTGATACATATGGGGCCAGGATGGGAGAACATATGGGGCCAGAAATGAGACACATGGGACACCAGGAATGAGACACATGGGGCCAGGAATGAAACCATAGGGGCCAGTAATGAGACCATAAGGCCCAGGAATGAGACACAAGTGGCCAGGATGGGGGCGTTATTACAGGAAGGAGCCAGAATGTGGGACATTATTAGTGTGGGGCTAATTAATCAATATTATTACTGCTGTGATGTATTTATTTTTGAGGATACTGTTTTCAGTGGGGGGTGTCTTGTTACTGTGCAGGGCGAAACTATGTAGCTTTGTTTCTTCATCTGGCGTAGTGTAAAATTTAGCGAAAAATTGGGGAATGTGCTCTAGATAACTGTTTATTTTCTGCAGAGACAAGTCCTGGCTGAAAGAAGTGATGGAGGTCTGCGCTGGATGAAGAATAGTGAAGATGAGTATCTTCAACTAGAGATGTCCCAGGTGAATCAGTGTGTTACATGTACACTTACACTATATACTTAGTATAATGTCACTGGTGATCACTGTATTACCTGTTCACTACACACTACATATAGAGCTTTGGTGTATAATGCCACTGGTGGTCATGGTGTGACCGTATTTGTTTCTTGTATGTGGTATTATTTGGTCACTATGTGGTGGTGATATGTGGTCTGGTCATGCTGTGGTGGTATTTGTTCTTTGTATGTGGTTTTATTCTGTCACTATGTGGTGTTAATATATGGTCTGTAAATAGATCAACTGACCGAACAATATATATATATATAAATAGTTTGTAGCCAAAAAAAGT